>NW_022436958.1:17615977-17905153 GCF_009761245.1 Sapajus apella
GAGAGAGAGAGAGAGAGAGAGAGAGAGAGAGAGAGAGAGAGGCTAAGCATATGTTTGAAAACATAAATCACATTTAAAGATCTGGCACTGTCTTCTTTGATAAACCATTTATTATTTTATCAGATTAGTCTTCTATTTACAAGTTCTATCTTAAGGCACATTGTTGAAGGACTTCTGCCATTCAAATATATGCATGTGTGTTTTTGAAAAGTCTGTTTTTTCATTGTGAAATTGGGCTTTTCAAGGAAATTTATGAAAACGAATACATTTGTTAATTGAGTAATAGTCACCCCTTTGGGGCATTATAAATAATTGTCTCTGGTCTTTTGGAGGAGAAATATAAACCAAACAGACTTTAATTCCTTGATATTTGTTTCTTCTTGATTTGAGATTTAGACCTGTGTCTGCTTTTTCAGTGTAGCAGGTCTATTATAATACATTTAATTGGTCTTAGCTTGATTACCAAGAAATGGTTACAGGTGGCTAGAGACATCTGTGTGATTCTGATTACTGTATGCTCTCATGTCCCTAAATTCATTTTTAGCTATGAGTTTTTCAAGATTTTTTTTTTTAGTAAGTCTTCAGACTTACACATTTAAATGAAATTCTTAATTTTTAAAAGTTATCACTACAGAGATTGATGAGATCTAAAATTTAAATTGTAAGTTAAACTTAAGAGACATGCTTTTCTTTAAGGGCTCAGCTTGATTTGATGTCCACATAATTAGAGTCCTTGTGAACTATCAGGCTCTCTCTTAATGTCTACCCTATCTTAATTACCTACCCTTCAGAACTGAACTCAAACAAGATCCAAAATATCAGTTATTAAACATTGTTCTATGTTAATGGTTAATCCTTTCAAGACAGTTTGAGAGGGATGTAGGGAGAGGAATGATTATTATTATCATAGATAGGAACATATTTGTTGTAGACTGTGAGAACATTAAACACAATGTCCATAATAAATACTTAAATTTCTTTCATGTTTTTTAAAAATGTGCTCTTTGTTAAGGTAGATGGGTGCTGTCCAAGATATATCCTTAAGGTTTTAACATGAAGAGGAATTAATTGAGACTCTGTTTCATACATTCCACTACATTGAATTGTCACTTAAATCTTATTTAAGCTCTTATACAACATTATAGGGAGAGTGTGATTAATATGCTTGTTGACACTTTGATGAACATAATGTATGTGGTGAGTAGCCACAGGAAGAAGTAAACAGAAAGAATTTAAAAGCATAGCACAATCAAAAATCATCCAAATAACACCTTAAAGATAGCAGTAAATGTCAACTTAGTCTCTTATATTAATTGCCTTGATATTACATGCAAAGCATCTCTTTTTTGTTAATAAAGTGAATTTTGACATATGAGGAGGATTATGTAGCTTAGAAAGATAATAACTGACTTAATTTCCTCTTGAGATTATTATGATATAATTAGTTTCAGATAGAGAGGGTAAGATTTATGTGACTCTCAAGACTCCAGTGAAATACAACCATTAGTTTAAAGAAAGAAAAATGGAACGAAATATATGTGAAGGTATGTCCATTACAACTTATTTATGAAGAAGTTAAGATGGTGAATTGGGTTATAAATTGTTAATGTGACTAAAATGTATTGAATGTTTACTTTGTACTGGTACTGTGGTAAATAAAAATTAGGCAGGTCTTAACATGTTTTATCCTTATAAGAACAATATGAATAATAGTAATGTTAATATTCTCATTGTATAAATGAGGCCTTACCTTCTCAGAATCACACAGCTAATATGTGTGAGGGTCAAGGATGACACCAGTTCATTCTTCCATGAACCCAATAATAGTTCTCAATTTGACATTTTCATTGACTAATAATTAAAAAACAAAATGGTAAACTTTATTTGACTATTTTCTTTTGTACAGCAAGAATGATTTAAAACGTCTTATCACAATTTTATAAGTGGACATTCTAACACCAAATAACATGGAAGAACTGAATCTCAAAATAAATAATAGTTACTTAAAGAGAATAAATTTAGCTCCCTGTACATTTTCCACATTGTACTTATTTTCCTAATTTCACCCAAGACTGATGAAAATTTAATCACAAAAATTTCCTGTAGATTGTATTTGGATGCCCATCTTACTCTGAACCACTATGATATACTGCCTACTCTATGCAGCCACACAGTTCTGTCTGGCATGGTCATCATATTCATGGCTTGATGACACAGTGCTGATAGCTTATTCCATTCTCTTCCTAGTTGCAAATCTGGATAATAAAATTTGGACCTAGGAAAGGTGCCAGCACTTGCTTTAGCCTTAGTTTACTGTGTCACTGTGTGTTGAAATGATTGAAAGATAAGGGATGACTTGTTCCTTCTTGGTAGTTAACCATCATTTACTGACCCAAAGATGGTGCCAGTCTTTGTCCAGGGATTGGGAATGAATATGGGGCAATGACAGAAAGAGCTTATGAGAACTAATTGTCCATCCTTTCCCCCAAAAACACGTCCCAAGCTATAGGGATCAGTTTGCTCCATTTTTACTTATTTGCTTTCGCAAAAGCAAAGCAGTTTTGCTTAGTGCTTTGTAAAACTGGCTGTTGGTTTTACATCCCAAGTTTCTTTAGATAGTGTCTATTTTGGCCATCAAAGAGGAAAAGAATGCTGATGGAGTGTGTGAAATATGGGTAAATTGACCTAAGACATTAATCTTTTTTTTTAATTCTACCAAAGCATTTTCTAAATCTAAATTACCTTATTTATTTATTTTAATTATAGGTGTTCAGGTCCCACTGATACAGATTGTCATTTGTCTGGGATGGATCCAAAGAATCTGTCTTTATACACATTTTCCTATATGATTTTGAGGTACAGTGACATTTCAAGCAACTGATCTGCATGTAGTATATCATTTTACAGATTTATTTAACAAAACACAGCAATTACTATGCTCCAAAGACTGTTCTAAGTGCCTTGCAGATACTGATTCATTTAATCATAAAGACCTTCAAAAGGCAATTTTATTAGTATCCTTATTTTAGAGACAAGGAAAGTAAGGCATAGAAAGGTTAAGTAAGTTGGTCAGTATAAGAAGATCAGTGGAAGAGCAAGGATGATGCTAATTTTGATGAAGTAGAGTATCTACGTGTGAGAGAGAGAGAGAGAGAGAGTGTGTGTGTGTGTGTGTGTGTGTGTGTGTGTGTGTGTGTGTGTGTGTGTTGAGACAGAATCTCCCTCTGTCAGATATGCTGGAGTGCAGTGGCACAATTACAGCTCACTGCAGCCTTGAGCCCCTTGGCACAGCCTTGAACCAATCCCATGGTGCAGCCTCTCAGTACCTAGGACTGCAGCCATGTGCTACCATGTCTGGCTAATTTTTTAATTTTTTTTTTGGTAGAAATAGGGACTCACTATGTTGCCCAGGTTGGTCTTGAATTCCTGGCCTCAAGTAATCCTCCTGCCCCAGCCTTCCAATGTGCTGGGATTACTGGGATGAGCCACTAGCCTGGCCATGTTAAGTCACAAAACTTGAATTAGCAGAATTGAAAATAGAACCCAGATTTCTTTTTCCTATTTGAGTAAGTTTTGCCTTTGAAAATGAAGGAAGAAAAGCTGCTATTTCTAGAGTTGGAAATTTAAAAAAAAGTTTATATTTTAGAAGTCATAGCACCAGATTAAGAAATAAATATAATTATGAAGGGGACAATAAACATGGAAGAATCAGAGTAGTTTCCCTCAGCTAGTGCCATCATTGACTTGGCCTCTACTTAGATATAGACCAAAGCAATAATAATAATCACTAATACATAGTATAACAGACAGGAATATTTTTTAAAAATTTGGAAAAGAAATAGCTGTTTGTTTCAATCCATAACAAAATAACCATATATATACTTCAATACATAAGATTTCTTCCCCCTCCTTCCCTCCCTCTTCTCCTTCTTCCCTCCCCCTTCTTCCTCCCCCTCCTCCACTACTCCATCCCTTCCCTTTTTTCCTCCCCATCCTCCCTCCTTCCCCAGTAAGAAACAATTTATTTTCCTGTAATGCTCCTCATCTTTAAATTACATCAGGAAATACTCATATTTATGGAAGGATTGGGAAATTCTACCTAGATTTATGGATTTTTTATCAATAATTTTTGTAAGCTTTGTATAAGATGGAATATTTGTAATAATTTATAATCACTTGTGAA
The DNA here is from genome assembly GCF_009761245.1 of Sapajus apella. Lineage (NCBI taxonomy): Eukaryota > Metazoa > Chordata > Mammalia > Primates > Cebidae > Sapajus > Sapajus apella. The sequence continues at coordinate 17,620,161 of NW_022436958.1, forward strand.
AACCGATGTATTAATCTTTAAAAGGTACATTTTCTTCTTTTCTGTTATTTAATATTTTTGTTTAATGCACTAAGATAATCTTTTAATGTGGCTTTCCTTTAGTGTTTTTAAAATAAATTTTATTTTAGACGGATGTTTGCTTAGATTATGTAAACTATTTGAATTCCATACTCCCAGTAATGAGTCATCCCACTTGTGTGGTTTAAAAAAGAGTTTAAAATCGGCATTTAGAAACTATGTGATTTCCAATTCTGCAAATGAATTAAGGGTTTATGGGGTTACTGACTCTTCTACTTTCAAAACTCAATACCATCTTTTCTCTTTTTCTTATAGCAAATTTCACCAGGATTCCTGAGGCTTACTTTTTTTTGATTCTCTTGATCATTCAGTCTGAAATAGGATTATATATCACTTGTCCTGAAAAATATTAGAAAGAGTCTGACACTGAATATGGTGCAGATTTATTCATGTATTATAGATTAAACATACCTTTTAATATTTTTCTTACTGTGTTTATTATTTTTCAGTATTCTTTTTCTTTGTCCCATATCTTTTTCTTTCTTTTTTCCTTTCTTCTTCATGCTGCTTTTCACTTTAAATTGTCTTTCTTTTATGACTTAATAAATCTCCATGTAGTCAGACTAAACTATCTGTTGGTGCCCTTGATTCTGTTGAAAAAAAAAAAGAAAAACGGAAATAAAAAAGGGCTGTTCATTTCATCATTTAGTTTCTGAATAGGTAAGAGACACTATAGCTCTTGCATGTAGGTCATTTAACAGGAGGATGGGGATGCTAAATTTGCATCTCATTACCTTTGTCTACTTTTAGAATAGTGTGCTTGGGCCCTGTGGTCATTTGGCAGGTGGCAGGCCATGGCTCCAAAGGAATGCTGTGTTATTTGAGGGGATGCCAATTTCAGTTGCCACACGGTTGTCACATTACTTGGTCAGACTTTTTAAAAAGAAAACAACCAATATACATTTCATTATTAACTCTAGATTACTGACTTCACGTCAAAAATCATGTGATATTGATAGACTGTGATAAATAATTTTAACAATTTATATTTTGTGGCACCTACTGCCAGACTTATGGATAGTATTTCCCCTATTTTGGTAACCTAGAGCAGACATTTTGTCAGAGATTTTTAAAAGAGTTTTATTATGCACTAAAGTTCAGATGAATTGTAGGAAATTGGATGGTACAGCTGAATTAACACATTGAATTGCTAGTTATGAGACACTTCATTTGCTATTGCAGGCAACAATAGGCCCATTTTGCTTCTACAATGCACAAATTCTTATTATCTGTATAAAATTCTAATTCAAGTGGGATAACATGTATACATCATTTCCATTCCTTTTGTAAGGAAAACTAACTTCCACAAATGTAAAATATTTGCAGCTATCTCATTTTTGAACTTCAATTAATCTTTTTCTTTTTTGTGCAAATGTTATTCAGTTTTCTCATTCCCCACAAACAGAACAGCATTTAAAGCATTTTGAACATGAAATTAGTAGTATCAGTTTGCCCTGTGTACCTTAAAGTATGTGCAGATGGGCAATTCACATTGATCTCAACAGAGATTCTGATTTGAATCATTCTGAACAACATTATTACTGTCACGATTATGGTGATAGTCAACGGTGTAATAATTTTGTTGGTTCTTGGGTTTTCATTTTAGACTTTTTAAAATATAGCTTCTTAGTTTTCAATAGGTGAGAATCCATTTTAAGAGGAAGGAATAAGAACTAATCTTTACATAAACGACCTCCTGAAAACTCATTAATTCAAATGTTAAACTGAGGGATTAAAAGTTATGAAATGGTTACAAATTGTAGAGAGTAAATCAAGGCAAAGGAAACTGCCTAGAATGTAGCATGGGAGAAATTGGGGTGGTGGCTTGACGTTGAGGAGAGTCATTCTGCCCATGTCAAGCCTCCAAAGATTTGAGCTTCGATAATGTTGAAAAAAGTAGAGAACAGAAATGAGAGTCTGGGGCTAAAACAAAATAATTTATCAAACATGTACAGATGGAATAGAAATCTTCTATTTTTTATGTAACTCACAACTCTATTTTTTATGTAAACATCTCTATGGTTAAGTTTTTCTTGCTCATTTACCTAACTGTCCACTCTTAACATGTACTAACTGCTAAGGGACAGCAAGGACAACTAAGAATGAGTCTTAGAAAAGTAATGCCCCTTTTATTTTGGTACTTAGAGTCTTTAAGCCTAATGGTCAACTTTTTGCTTGCCCTGAAGCAAAGTCTTCTTGTCAGCAAGACTCACTCAAGTTCATAGATACCTGCATTTTCTATTCCTTTATATTCTTTACTTTGTTTTTCCTTTTTTTTCTTCCTTGAGCCAGGGTCTCTTGGCCAGTTTGGTATACAGTGGCATGATCATAGCTCACTACATGTAACCTCAAACTCCTGGGTTCAAGCAATCCTCCTGCCTCAGCCTCCCAAGTAGGTAGGATTACAGAAATGGCCCACCACACCCAGTTTTTATATTTTTTAGAGATGAGAGATCTTGCTATGCTGCCCAGACTGGTATTCCTCCATTCTTAAATATATAAAACAGCACTCAAGGATCACAGCCATTTAAGAAATAATGTAAGAACAAAAATTTTAAAAAGTCTGCAACATGAAAAAGAAGAAGACCAAGGTAAAGAAACCGTTAACAACAAAATGTCTTTGCAAGAAACACACAATTAGAGGACCATAAACACACACACACACACACACACACACACACACACACACACACACACACACACACACACACACACACACACATATTTATGTACATAAAAAATTCCTGAAAAGATCCAGGAAAATATTGCATTCATAAAACAAGTGGATGATATGGAAAAAGAGCACTCAATGAGCATGAAAATCCTTGAAGATTTTCAAATAAATACTTTTTTTTTTTTTTTTGGGGGGGGGGGGGGGTTTTGCTCTTGTTACCCAGGCTGGAGTACAATGGCGCGATCTCGGCTCACCGCAACCTCCGCCTCCTGGGTTCAGGCAATTCTCCTGCCTCAGCCTCCTGAGTAGCTGGGATTACAGGCACGCGCCACCATGTCCAGCTAATTTTTTTTTGTATTTTTAGTAGAGACGGGGTTTCACTGTGTTGACCAGGGTGGTCTCGATCTGTTGACCTCGTGATCCACCCGCCTCGGCCTCCCAAATTGCTGGGATTACAGGCTTGAGCCACCGCGCCCGGCCCTCAAATAAATACTTTAAGGAAAAATGTGTAATAGTAAATGGAGAAAAATATCTCAACAATTCTAACAAAAATGAAACAAAATGGAAAATATGAATCACGGTGAATCTCTATGATGTGTGACTTCCCACTAATTGGATGTCTAGTAAGAAAACAAAACAAAAAAATACATTTAGAATAACCATTAATGAATTAAGAGAATAATTACCCAGTCAAAATATTCACTGTCAGGGTAGAATTAAGACTTTTTAAGACATGTAAAGACAAAGGTTATATTCCTTAAATAAAACCTTTCTTGAAAAGTTACTTGAGGTCGAACCTCAGCAAACTATGATTAAGAAAAAGAGAGAGACATGGCATGATAGCTGTGAAGTAGTGCAAGAATGTGAACAAATTGTGTTATTCCAGCCTGGTGTAGGATTAGTATAAGGAAATGGAGGTCTTTGGTTGGTGGGAGGATTTAGAACTAAAAGGGGAATTTATAGAACATTTAATGTTTAAGGAGTATTTAAAAAGACAAACTACAAAGAAAAAAATTCAGAAAAAAACCAAAAGAATATGCAAAGAAGGAAAATAACCATAGAACTTTAGTTTGCTCCAAAATGAATATTTTTATATTAATTAAATATTCATGGTATTTACTGATTTTCAGTCAATCTTAAAATGTGGAAGATAGAACAAAATGCAAATATTATCAACACTGACAATGTCATGATAAACACACATGTGGTGGGGTTGCGAATTGGGCATGGGGACTGGAGAGAGCTGAAGGAAAGGTTAGGGATTGGAATAGTAGCACATCACAAAATAGGAGTCACGAGATAGTGTCTATGGTTAATATAAGAAATAGCACTAATAGCCCTTAAAGTTATGAAGACAACTGACAAGAGAAATAATGACTACATTAGGAGTAAAGATACAGAGAAGTTCTGAATATGATGTGAAGTCACTTAGATAATGGCTAAACTAATTTGAGTGTGTTTGGTCAACATATGCTTTATTTTTTTTGAAAAAAATGTGATTATGCTTCAGTGAGTGTGTACTTTCCAGATTTCCACAGATTCCAACTACTCTGTGGAGCCATCATGATCCGTAAAGATACTGGGATTTAAAGGTTCTGTAGTAGAGCTAATAAACAATTAAAGATGAGTTCCTCTGGAGAGAGGAACTGGTTGGGGTTGAGAGGGGTCACTATGTAAGAACTGTAAATTCTTGGCACTTATGCCACTGAACATGATAGCAATAATTCCCTATTATAAGAGGGGATACTTGGATTTTAGTCCTGATAAAGCCATTAATAAACTCTGTAACATGTCATTTAAATTCCCTTAATGTCAGTTTCCTCACCTTTAAAATAAAGCAACTGATGCCGATCATGGTGGCTCACACAGGTAATGCCAGCACTCTGGCAGGCTGAGGCAGGTGGATCACCTGAGGTTAGGAGTTCAAGACTACCCTGGCCATCATAGTGAAACCCTGTCTCCACTAAAAATATATTTTAAAAAAATTAGCGGAGCATGGTGGCACAAGGCTGTAGTGCCACCTACTCGGGGGACTGAGTGGGGAGAATCACTTGAACCCAGAAGGTGGAGGTTGCAGTGAGCTGACTGGGCAACAAGAGCAAAACTCTGTCTCTAAATAAATAAAAATAAAGCAACTGGTATTAAAGAATACCCAGTAACACTTTGTAGTCTAATGTTTACTTTATGAAGGTAGGTCTATCATTTTATTGAGAATAAAGTGAATTCTAATTATTGTAGGTGTAAATCCTAAGACTAATACAGAGCTCTTACTTCCTGTGTATCTTTATTAAAGATGTTCATTGCCTTCTTAACAATGGTTCTCAGTCTCTTTGCTGTCTCCTTTGATTTTTTACTTTGTGTCTTACTGACTTTACCAATCAAATCAGAATCATACATATTTAGTTTTATGAATGTGTGTAACCAGATCCTAAATAGGATTGTTTTGATACAACTTTTTTAGTTCTTCAAGGCCTCATTTTCTTATGGCTTAAAAATTTTTTTGCTGGTGTAAAAATGCACATTACAAGATGATTCTTTAAAAGATCGTATCACCATTTCACCTCTGTTTTTCTAAACATTTTCAAAGCACTGAGGAATAATTTGAAACAACATTTTGTAGTGGATTCCAGATAGAGACAGTACATTTTATAGTTCTCTCTGTTATTAAATTGTACCAGTTACTGTGATTACCTGATGTGCCTACAGATTTACAGAAGAATTGATAAATGTAGGATGGCCATTTCAGCGTTCACAGATGTGAAGATATTGCCATCTTAGATCAACAGCTGCTCTCAAAATGTTCACTCCTTAGTATCCTTTGGGCTAGTACCAGTTTTGTAGCTGATCAGAAATAGTTGCCATAAAGATACTAGCTATTCCTAATTAATGTGAGCATATGGGTAGTTCCCACAAAAATTTTATTAACCTACTGGTTGTTGCTGTGTACATGTTCATACTTCAGCATTCTTAACTATGAACATGAATTAGCAAACTAAAAAAATAATCATAGTTAGCTTTCTATTGATAGAAATGGAGAGAGAGAGAGAGAAATGAGGAAGTTTTCAAGTTTCCCCCATAGCGTAGGATACATATAACACAAGAAATATTATGGAAAACTGAGAAAAATAATTTATGTGGTAAAACCTAGTCTGTTATGGTAAGAAGGGTTAGGGGATTCTGATATCAGAAAAAAACAAATGAACAATGAGGCACTCTTTAAAGCTGTGAATATCTGGTTTCTCGACAGTTTGTGATTACAGTCTCTCTTGGTCTCATTTTAACATTTTCTGGGTGATCTTGATTTGAGGACGATGACTTGTGGGCAGATAGAGCTCTTTTGTCCTGTTGTTTCAAGTGGTTGATGAATCTGGGGTCCTTTAAGTTACATATTATAGATGAAGTTCATGGCAATTAGGACATTTTAGCATATTAACTTCCTCTTCATTTTAAAATAAGATGAATGTAGAGCTTCAAGTAAGGAGAGACAGTAAAATACAACTAAGTGTTAAAAACACAAGTTTAATTTTATGATACCTGGAATCACATAAATATAGTTTTAAATTCTTATATCTAATTTCGAGAAGTATGACAGGAGACAGTTGCATAGCCTGCATGCAATTTAGTTACCTTATCTTTAAAATGGATATAATAGTTACACTAGCTAACACCAATAAAATCCAGGTCTCTTACTGGGCAAGAAGGTCTCTTTTAAGTGCTCTACATAATATTCACTTATTTAATTCTCATAGCGCTATAAACTAGATATTCTCATCCGCCTTATAAAATGGTATGAGGGTTCAGATGACAGTGGTTGTAATGTATGGATTGTTGTGCTTGGCACTTAGCATGTGCTCAATAAATGCAAGCTGTTATTAGTGTATCTCCTCTTCCACGGTCCTCTTTTGGTATCTAATGCGACAGGTGCCTAGTAAATTTGGCCTGCTTAACCGATTTTCGAAATAAAATCTCACACCTGGAAGAGTTATTGTAAGGAGTTACTTCAAAATTGGGCCCTGAGTGCCAATAAATAAATAGGAGTTAAAGATAGGACTGAAGCCAAGTGAAGTAGAAACAGTAAAACTGTGTCAGTGAAATATTGAGAAATCTTATTTAAGAGAGGAGAGAAGGGAAGATAAATGTGTGAAGGCAAAGGTGCCTTCATTTCATGGTAAATATTATGATACTGTACACATTACTAACAATGCTAAACAATGGCATACCACTTTGCAAAAAAGTTCATCAAGCTGCGAACAAGGATAGTACGCATGTTCTATTCCATTTAACTTTATTTGGGTCTTTCCAACATCACTGCTGATTTTTGTTAGGTGTTCTGGGTTAAGTGGTAGCCATCTTGCATTTCCCCCTTATTTGATCTGTTTTGACTATGTTGTTTTTATCGTGTGGAAGATCTTTAGAGAAATTGTAAGATGAGTGCTTTTTGTGTGTGTGAGTATGGAAAATAGAGAACATTTTAAAACATTGCCATCCTACTCTTCATTTCTGAATGAAAAAAGATGAAACACTGTATATTTTTAAATCTTTTTTCTTTTTTTGAGACAGAGTCTTGCTATGTCGTTAGGCTGAAATGCAATGGCACAATCTCGGCTCACTGCAACCTCCGCCTCCTGGGTTCAAGCCATTCTCCTGCCTCAGCCTTGCAAGTAGCTGGGACTAGAGGCTCCTGCCACCAGGCTCAGCTAGTTTTTCTATTTTTTGTAGAGACGGGGTTTTACCATGTTGGCCAGGATGGTCTTGATTTTCTGACCTCGTGATCCACCCGTCTTGGCCTCCCAAAGTTTAGAAACACAGATTGTATTTTCTGTATGTGATAGGTAGTTTTTAATGATTTTTATACATGCTTATTTAGAGATTTTCTCCTTTTTTAATTTGGAAGAAGCATAATTTGAAATAACAAATTGTAATTGATTTCGCATTTAGAAATATTTCAATTCCAGTTCTCTTTTCTTACCAAGTGAGGCGAATATGTTTTGAGCACTGGTAGTTTGTCATTTCCTTCATAATAATTTGTGCAAATGATAATTATACATAAATTAATAAACTGCTGGTGGGAATCTAATGATGCATCATGCTGTTTTTGATTTATTTCTAAATCATTTGCAGAATGTTGAAATGTACCTGGACTAATTTTTAAATGTGACCTATAACTTCCTCAGCTCCAAAAACATATTCAGTAAAACAAAATAGTTATTTAAAAAAATACTGGTACAGGAATAAATTGTATGTTTTGTAAGTTTACTATATGAGAAGGACATTATAGGTTATTAAATAATATTGTGTTTATGTTTAAAAAATTTTTCATATTGCAAGTAAAGAAATTATTTTAAAAACCTATTAGAACTTTTCCTATGTGATTCAAGCAATTTTTAGTACTGCCTGAAATACTGTTGGCTCCTCAATTTGTATTTCCTGAGGGCCCCCGTTTCATTCCATCTTGAAGTTTTCTGTGCCACTTGAATATATTTTAAAAGTAATTAAAAATTTTTATTACAAGCTTTAAAAACTTTGTGGAACAATTTCTACATAAAATATATTTAAAATCAAGTAATAACTCGTGACATTTCTGGGGACCACATATGAGGTTAACTATTTTCAACCAAGATTACATGAAGTCACAGAAAGACAATTGATTCATTATTTTGTGTTGTTGCATCTGTCTGCCAACATATTACATCAATTATAATTATTTTATTTATAGAGTGTTAGTCAATTGATAATTAACCCTGTAAGTTCACTAGAACAGTCTTCATTTTATTCAACACCAGATACCTTGGAAGTTAGTAAGTCACAAAAAATGTTTTCCATAGTTATAAAATATTTAGCAATATGATTAATTTTGCAATGTATGTTTCACTAGCCTGAATCAAAGATATTCTCTTTTCTAGCATAGAGCAGAGCTGATGGAAACTACTTGTGTGTGTGCTTTTCTCTAAATGGCTCCTATGGAAAGTTGGTTTTTCATTTTTCTAAGTTTCCTGGCAGTTTTTAAGTGTGGTCCTTAAAGATCTTGGCCTTGGATACCACTAAAACTAAGTATAAATTACTGACCTTATTTTATAATTCAGATTTATTCTAGATTTTCAGTTGCCTTATTAACTCTAAGGTTTAGTTTGACCTTAATGTTAGATCGAATTAAGTTTTTCCAGCTGGATTTTTTTTTTTAAAAGTTCCTTATCCCAAACTTTATGCCCAGTGTAACTTTCCTGTCAGGTTCCACTTAGTATTTTGAGTTTTTAACCAACCTCACAGCCTTCCTGACAACCATTACCCTTCTTTACCCTGCGCTAACATACCCTAAAACTTCCACATGTAGTGGGAGTTATTTTCTGTCTATTTTTATAAAATCAGGTAAGTATTCATTTCTTGCGATGGGCGACATTTATTATGTGATTTTAATCATGTTGTATTATATGCAGTTGTCATTTTATTATAATTCACTGAATACCGATGCACTTTCATTTGGCCAGAGGCCTACATCTCACAGTAACTGGGTATATAAAATTGTGGGCCAGTAAAATGCTGCTACATTTTAATATAGAAATGACTATACTTCATTGGTGCATGAAATGATTCCTGCTTAAGCAGTCAGTATACATAATCAATTAATAAATCTGGCCAGTGATTTTGAGATCTACATTGTTTAAAGCACTATGTAAATACAAAATCAGGCACTTCCAACTTATTGAGATACCTACCTACCAGTGGGTTTTCAGCAATGGGTTTATGCTCATGGACTATTGAATGCTTTTTGCAATTCTAAAACCCTGGGGGTCCACTAGCCAAAATTTATTTTCGTGAGTGTGTCTGTACTTTTGCTTGCTTTCTGTGAAGACTCTGCCCTACTGAAGTCTCTGCCCTACTGAAGTCTCATGCTATCAAGACAATTGTTTTCTCATTCCTGTTTCTGATAATTATTTTCTCAATCAGGAAAGAATAACATCTGTGAAATAGAGCTACATGTTTTCATAAGGCTATTCTATCAAGAAAGGGCCTCTTTGTGTCATAAACAAACATAAACATCATCTATATGAACAATATTCCAAATGTATGAATCATGAATTACAAGTGTATAAGTTACATGTTATTTTGTAGAATTTTTAGTTTTCCTTTTCTGTGTTTTTTAGTAAATGTGTTCATATTATGTTATTTGCAGCTGTATTTTATGGGAAAATATGTGCCTCATTCCTTCAACCACTGTGGAGAGGTTCAAGGACAGATAGTTGTTTTATATCAAGAGTTCTGATCTCATAATATACTTGGCTGATTGCCATCAAACCAGTCACTCATGGGACTTAAGAATTCTGATCTTGTATACCATGTACTTGGTCTTAGGGATAAAATTCACACTGCAACCCAAGTTAAAACTTTTCACGTGTTGCTTTCTCAATCCAGGTTCTCACCTTCTATTTATTAGAAATTTTGTGAGTTCTTTTTGCCAACACGTATATGTGGGTCTCCCTCTGCAAGGCTAAATGTCCTTGTTAGAATGGCACAACAACAACAGAAGAGAAAGCAAAAGGAAAGGAAAGGAGCTTGTATCCCCAGACTGATGCTGTGCCGTGGCTGGCTTGTTTCTTCTTTCTTCAGCACATCACTCCTGTGACATGTTGTGCCTCAGACTGTTTGATTGACCTTGCTGTTTAGAGCTGTTAAACTTGAATAGAGTAGAGCTTTTCTTTTCCCTTCCAGTAGGTCTCAGGAGTGAGATGTGGTCACTGGCATTGATTCTGTGATCCTTAACTGTGGTTCCCCTTGAAATGGAACTTACCAAGGTGTTGTTCTACTTATTGATTGATGCTCATGAAGCATTCATTGTCAGTACATATAATTTTACCTGTTCCTATACTTGAATAAATTCTTTCTTCTACCTAAACTATAGATGCATAGCTACATCTATTTGCCTTTTGTAGATTAGAAAATCCAAGAAGGCAGCCTGACAGGATTCTTTTTGTGCTGTACCTAGCAAAATGCTCTACACAATTAAGTCCTTACTGCATGCATTTAATTAGATTGCATATGCACAGATAGGTCCCCTGAGCCTTCCAGAGTGGTAGAGGCTACTTTGCAAAATGATGCAGGCCAAAAAGGATTTAGGTCAGTCAAATTTTTGTCTGGCTTTCCCAGAAGGATAGTTGAAACTGCCTTTCCACTTGCTATAAGAATGTCTTCCATGTGATTTTTTTTTCCTCAAATTTCATTGTTAGCTAGTCAGAGATTGTGCACTCTATATGCTTCTTGTCCAACTCATTGGGTATTTGAAATCACAATGCCTTTATGATTTTCACCCAAGTGGCCTCAGAGTCCTGCCACTTCTGTCGTTTAGAAGAATTTTCCTGGAACTTGTTTCCTTTGCAGGAGACATAAGTTACAAGGTTTAAGATCGAAAAGGATCTCAAGGGCTGATCCTGTCACTCCTGCCAGCCCTCAGTCAAGGTTGTGCTTAATGTAAATCCAAGACTAATATGTTTCTCTAAAACAAAACTGCGCCTCATCATGTGGTTTGTTAAATACTCTACATTGTCAGTAGAGGGATCTCTCTGAATGAGCATAAGTTCTGTGTGTTAAAAACCTTCAAAAGCTCTGCAGGTTAAATTTCAAATTCTTTGGCATATCTTTCAAGACCCTTCTTAGAGATCTATTCCAAATGAGTTTTTTGGCCTTGCATCTCATTTTTTACCCCTTCTTAATCTATTTTCAGGATTCACTGAATTGATTCTCTTTTACCTGGACTTACCATAGAAGCTCATGATTGTTTCTTTGCTCACATTGCTTTGCAAACTTGAATTACTCAGCTCCTCATTTCAAGGATCAGCTCACACGAGCAAATTCTTTTTAAAGGATTTCTCCAAATCCCCAAGGCAAAATTATTCTATTTTCTCTGTTCCCATAGAATCTTGTTTCTACTGCTGTTGCTAACATTTAACCTGTTATCATAGTGGTGCCCTCACATATCTCCCATTTTAGATGATAAGCTTTTTCACAATGGAGACATCACATTTCTCATTGTTCCTCTGAGACCTACCAAAGTTCATAATACAACCATTCATTTAATAAATGTCTTGAAAAAAATGTTAAATATCGATGCCGTAAGATAAAGGGCTATGAATTTAATGATGCTCTGTTGAATATATCTTTGTGACATGCCTTGAAGTGTTGTATAACCTCTCCTGGTACTGTTAAAGCTATTTCTTTACTTATAATTTTAAAAATAATCTATCATATTTCTAAAAATAAACTACTAAACTTTTATTTTTATGAAATGTAAATTTCTTTATTTGGGTTATTTTTTACGTATCCTAATTTCCCAACTGCTAATTCTTTCCATTTCTGTCTTTCCTTCATTTTAAATATGATTTGACATGTGAACTCTAATATTCAATAATATATGCTAGCCAAATACTCATTGAAACCATAACAAAAAAAAGTTAATCTTATCTGCAAATTCTTAGATGACGTGTATCATTCAGGAATTGTACTCAGTGTGTATCCAGAGTGGCTTAAAGAAGTTGGTACTTGATTCTTCACTCACACAATATGAAATCTTGATGTTGGTAGTCCAAGTCTGCTAAGATGACCTCTGTAACGTTACTAGAGCTCTTGGATTCTTGTATTCATTCTAGGATTCATGCATTCAAAATAGCTGTCAGAGTTCCATTTATTATAACTACATATCGAACAGGCAAAGGCCAAAGGGCATAAATGTGCTAATATCAGCAAGGAAAGGAGAGATTAGACACTGGCGAGGCACCTTATAGGTCTAGCCACATTTGTCCAAAAATCATACATTCTTAACTTTTGGAAAATTGATTTTGTTTCTTACTTACATTGCAACTTGGTTTATACTATTTTCCAGTTCTTTTAATGTTGAGGTTCTGCCTAATTTATAGCTGTACAATTGGTTCTTACCTATGCACTTTTTTGCTGTTGTTGACTTTCAGCTTCTAAACTAGCGTTTTTTTGGATTATGACATGATACATATTTTTGTAGAAACTTGGAAAATTAGAAAAAGTGTGAAAAAGAAAATGGAAATTACTTACATTTTTACACCATTTAGACATAATAACATTAATATTTCACTGTATAGCAAATTGTTATACTGAATTTATATATTTATATAGGTACATGTATTTACATATATGTAAATTACATTATTTACACAACTACTTTATTCTCCATATTATTTTAGCAATTATTGATACTATTTTGAAGATTAGGTTTCTGTATATAAATAAATATTATTTGGGATATTATTTTTATGACTACATGGCATTTCATCATATGGACAAGCCATAATTTACCTAGTTGATCCCTAATTGTTGCTTTTATGGATTTAAAATTATAGCATTATAAATGACACTGATGAAGTACTTTGAACATTAAATTTTGCCTGTATATCTAATTACTTTTTAGAATAACTTGATGGAAGTGGAATGGGTCAAAAAATAAGGATATGTAAAGGAAAAGGCCACATTTCTTCAGAAACTAGGAAATAATGAAGCAAAAGGTATAAGATATTCCATGCTTTATTGTGTGTTTACCGGGAATGGAGTGTAGTGAATAAAGTAGAAATGTTCCAGTTTTCATCCCAGAAGATGGAAGAGCCAGTATTTTCTTCTGTTTCTTCAGGTAGGCGGGGCCAGTGGTGAAGGAGCTGTCATTGAGCACTCTTCACATAGGCTAGTGACTGTTTGGAACAATCCTTTGGCTGTTTCTTTAAACATTCAATGATTAAAAAAAGGAATAAAGTATTAACAGAGAACCCACTTGAATCTCTTGAGACCCTGCTTCAGAACCCGCCGATCTCCCTTTCTCCAACTGGATGAATAAAAAAGAGGAATGGATGATGTAATGTTCAGTTAGGGAATGCATCAACATGGCATCTATCCATGATGTAGAGACTGGATATGGAATGATGCAGTGATATAAATTGGCTGATGGATTATAGAGTGGTTACGTTTAAATACTGGTTGTGTACAAATCAGGGGATCCAGATTTGTCATGCCTGTGATGGAAAATATCATGAGATCATGAATCAGGGAGCTGGAGGTTGCAGTGAGCTGAGATCTCGCCACTGCACTCCAGCCTGGTGACAGAGTGAAACTCTGTCTCAAAAAAAAAAGAAAATATCATGAGATCATTATCAAGTTGTAGTTACACTGGGAGAAATGCCAGATATAGTATGCCCCTAAAGTAAGATAAAAATAAAAATAAAAATAAAGTGCAAGGGAGTTAGTGGCTTTGAAGTTCAAATTAAGAGAGAGAGATAGAGATAGGGGTGACAAGCAGGAAGGGAAAAAGGGAGGACATACTAGAGATGATTTTAGAAGTTAAGATTAATCAGTTTGCTTTGATATTTAGGAAAACAAAAGAATAAGACAGAGTGATGATTGATTTCCATACACTTAAAGAGCAGAAGAAATGGGGTTAGAGAACCAACATGTCTGAGAGAAGCAAATCACTCAGTTAATGTAATTTTCTTCTCTGACACATGACAGAACTTAAATATGAGAGGACAAAAAGTTCATCTTTACTTTGGTAAGGTTTAGTTTTGTCTGACATGATGTTCTGATCAACCAGCAAAGAAAATGTAGTCTTGTGTAAAGGGAGGCATAGCTTCTTACTTGTCCTTGAATCAGTGACCTGGTAAGGCAAACAAAATAAGACTTTAGAAGTATTTATTGGGGACTTACTGAATTGAATGATTTTTGTAATAATCTCCATAATTTAAGAATACACAATGTAGAATCTACAGACAAGCAAAACTGCTAAATCTGTGGGAATTTGCAGGAATCTAAAGTGAATATGGGAATTAAAAAAGAGGGACTGAAATAAGTTGACTCTCTATGAGAACCCTTGATTAAAATGGTGTTAAAATGGTAATAGCTAGTATTGGTGAGGCATTTTGACACATTGTTGCTATAAATTAGAGATGAGACCTGGAATAGTTGTTTGTATTGTTCAGGAGGATCTGTAGTGTTTCCTGCTTTAATTATATCCTTTATCCTGTAATGACCATTTTTTTTTTCTATGTTCTGAGTTTCAAGATTGTAACACATCTTCCTCTATTCGTGGGCATTTTTCTTTTTTTTCTTTTATCTCAACAAAATGAATAACTATTTTACTGATGCTGCTTTGTTTCCATACCTTTTCATATAAACAGTTTTTCATTTCAGTGTTACCTTTTGGTGTAATCTTTTTGAAGACATTTTAAAAGGTAATTAAACTCAACATGTAGAATACCAAGGGTGCATAAAACTCAAATGAAGGCATGACGATATGCAAAACTAGGGTCAAGTTGGGGCATCACCAGGCAACAAACACTTTGTCATGACTGTAACTAGCTGCAGGAATTGTAAAATATAACCTGATTTGGGAGATGGTCAAATAGGAAAATTGGGTATATCAATATTAATAAAATATGGTTTAACAAGTTTTAACAGTCTCATGCTACTTGACCCAGAAATGTCACTTCTGGGTGTTTTATCCTAAGGAAACAATCATGCTATGGCAAAAGATATGTGCACAAGGACCTTCACAGTATCTTGTTTTTGTCACAAATATTTGATGATAATTTATATTTAGAAAGTATATAAATGATGGCATGTCATAGCAGCAGGATATTAATCAGTGAAGTGATCTTGTAGTGTAATAATAAAAATGATGATATTGTCATACAAAGAAATTAACAATTAAGTAAAAAGAGAATATAATCATAATATAGTTTATATTATATAATTCTTTAAGTAATATTCTATAAGAACAGAATAGTTATATTGTTTCTGAAATTAAGGATGATTTTATATTTTTATTTTTTCCTGAATTTAAAAGAATTTGCAACTTTTAATTTAGAAAACTAATTGTATAAGAAAAAAAGCATTTATATTGCTAATCTTTAAAGACTGATAACCTTTTGTCTTTTTTCCGTGAAGTCCTACTTTCATTTATTTTTTGATTATCATTTTATTATTTAACTTTACATTGCTTAATTTGCTACTATAATGTAGTGTTGTTTGTGTGGTTTATTTTAAAACTCTAAACTAGATTTTACATTTGTTCTTGTGCTCCTTTATTTAATATATTTAATGGGTATATATCAATATGTAAGTTGTGAATAAATATATATGTCTCATTTAATCTAATTATTTAATATAAATGAAGATATAAATTATAAATAAACACTATATGATATATAGTATGTAAGTTATCACTCTGGATTTCTTACTTTACTAATTATACAAAAACATTGATGATTTTGAATTATTTTTTAACCTTTAAATTTTTTTCTGATTTATTTATTTTTAACTTTCATTTTAGCTTCAAGGGTACATGTGAAGATTTGTTATATAGGTTAATTGTGTGTCACGGGGGTTTGGTATACAGATTATTTTGTCACCCAGGTGATAAGCATAGTACCTGATAGGTAGTTTTTTGATTCTCACCTTCTTCCCACCTTTCAGCCTCAATTAGGCCCCAGTGTCTGTTGTTCTCTTCTGAAAAAGACTTTCTTGATATATGTTTGACTATTATTCTGTGATTCCTAAATATAAATGTCTAGATTGAAATAAAAGATTTTATTTTTTATTTATTTTTACCTTGTTGCATAATTTCAAAGTTTCAAATGTACAGAAAAGTTTCAAGAATTGTGTTTAAGAATACCTTTTGTCCAGATTCAAGAGTTGTTTACATTTTGCCTCTTTTGCATAATTTCTGTGTGTGCTTTCTTACTCTATACCTGTGTGTGCTCATGTGCACACACACACACATACACACACAGAGCACATTTTTTTCTCGAATCATTTGAGAATAAGTTGCAGACTCATGCTTCCTTAACTGAAGTGTTGAAGTGTACATTTCCTAAGAATAAGGACATTGTCCTTTATATCCAGAGAATAACCTTTAAAGATATTCAGTATTGACACAATATTACTTTTATTGTGCAACTCACAGTATGTATCTAGGATCCCAGGTATATTTTGTTGTCTTATCTTTAAAAGTCCTTTTATCTGGAACATTTCCTCGGTCTAATTACTTGGACATTTAAAGAGTTCAGATAAGATATTGAGTGCAATATTCTCAGTTTGGCTTTACTGGATGTTTCCTAATGGTTAATTCTGGTTTTGCGTTTTTGGCGGGCATACAACAAAAGTGATGTCTTTTTCTCAAGTGGATGATACTTGGAGGCATGTCGTTTTTGTCTGATTTTTAATGATGTCTTCTTTGATCAATTTGTTAAGGTGGTCTCTGCCAAGTTACCCCACTGCTAGTTACTATTTTCCCCATTGTAATTAATAAGTACTTTGTGAGAAGATAACTTTTCGACTGGAAATTCTGTGTTTGTTATCACACTTTCATGCACTGGTGCTGATGCACTAATGTTTTCTTTACTGAATCATTTACTTAAAATATTATGGTGATTTTCTAACTCCATCAGTCAGTCTGTACTTTTTAGGTGATACTTGCAGAAAGAGTTTTCCCTTCTTAATTTCATTTATTATATTTTCTGTAATAAATTTTAACCCATTACAATAATTATTTATTTTTATTTCCCAATTGTCTCAGATTAGACCAGTAAGAGCCTCTTGAAGCTAGGACTTGTGTTCTTTTGACATATCCCCATCATTTGATAAATGCCTTACTTGCTTTTCTTCCAGAAAAAAAAAATGTCTCCTCAAATTTCATATATTTTTAAGTCTTCTTTCTGTGTCCATGTTCTAATATGCCAGGATAATTTTTTGGAATTTTCATAGTTTGAATGGATTTTCTGTGAGCGATTTTCATGTCACCCTTAGGAATTCTGGTTTCCTTTATCTGCTTTCTCACAGTTTTTCTGGACCCCGTATATCTGTATATGTAGTGGGAGCTTGAAAGATAACTCTTTTATAAACTGGTGTCTAATTTTCTATTTACATATAATCTGACATGTTTATTATTCTCCTACTTCCAGTTTTGCTGAAGGACTAGGATTTGTGTGTTATTTGTTTTTGTTAGGTGTATGTATTTTTTTTTTTTTTTTTTGATATGTGAACAGATTCAGATTTAGGTGATTCCTACCTGATTTCCTCAAAATGCCAGTCCATATTTTTATACTTTCTGTAAAATGTGTTGATATTTGAAGACAATTGCAGTATGCCATTATTTAACCAAAATTTGTGGATTGCATGACTCTACCTTTAGCTGTTAGTGTTCTCTTAATCCAGTTTATCCAATTAAATTGAAGTTTTTAATATATCATAGTTATTATACCTATCAATCCAGGAAATAGCTCTCTGATAGACATGTCTATAGTAAATGTAAAATAATTATTTGAGATCACTCATTCTTTCACTTGATGATACACTAATCAGTTATGTTTGTAATTTTCCCTTAGCTATGAAAATTATCAAATATATATTTAAAAAATGGAAATTCAAACCCACAACATTTTTAAACATGTATATAGATTAAAATAAGATAACTAATAAATAGCACCTGATTATAGGAATCCAGTGAAATGTAGTATTTTAAGTGGTTGTTTCAATTGACGAAGTACATTTTTTGAGAATAATAATGTAAATCCTTCAGTTTCACAGCAAAAAAGAAAAATGATGGCAATTCTTAGTAAAGGAGGGCTTGGATTTGGTACAAAACACTCTAGTGTTTAAAACTGGCAGAGTAAAAGATGGTTTATACAAGTAGAAAGTAGATGAGTATGAAAATTTGTGCTGTCTAAGAGAAGAGGGGCATCCATTTTTCTGTTTCATGCCTGAGTCTGGCCTTGTAAGAATCTTCACTTTTTTAAAAAAGCTAGATATGAGGATTTTTTTTTTGAGAAATACTCTGCTTTTGAATATTGGGTAATATTTTAAAAACCATGGTTGGGGCAGACGAAATGCACCAGTAAGCCAGATTTGGTTTTCTGGTCCCCAGTGTTCAACCTCTGCTTTGGATGCAACCTAGAAACTAGCAGATATTGTAGTAAGATGAAACCCAGGTCAGAAAATCTGGTTTTGAGCCCAGGGTTACCTCCTGTTTGCTGTGTCAGATTGAGAAAATCATGTAATTAGTGTTCACTTCAGTCTTCTTGTCCATGAGGATGAATATGCTAAAGTATGAAGAAATATAGAGATCTGCTACTTATTATAACTTTATAATTCAATTGAATTATATGTGAAGATGAATATATATCTTTTTATGTTCTAAGTTTTAAATTTAGAAAATACAAAATTTCTTGGGCATTTCTTGATTTACTTTTTTCATTTAACTATAAGCTTGATAACTATATGTTTGAGAGGTTCTGTGTAAAACGTTAGTAAAATCATTTATTCATGGGCTAGGTAGAGACCTGTGCAATCCCAGTGTCTCTAACATACTAGAGCAAAATAAATTAGATTTTCTATTCAAAATGTTTGTTCTGAATGTTGAATTGTTGATTTGGTTACAGTTGATTTTGGTGAACACAAAAGCACAACTTCTGTGTTATTAAGCTGGAATTTCTGCTTAGTACCACAAAGACCCAAATCTCTCTGAACAGAAATTCTGTTTGTTACTGAGAAATAATATTCCTTTAAAGATGTTTGGTACTTAAGAGAATTTTTGTTTGTTTTGTTCATAGTGTGTCTGATCTGTCTGAAAGAACACACTGTATTTTTAAAGGGTTATGTATAATTTTTTTTTTGAGATGTATTCTCACTCTGTCTCTCAGGTTGGGGTGCATTGGCACGATCTCAGCTCATTGCACCTTCTGCCTCCTGGGTTCAAGTGATTCTCCTGCCTCAGCCTCATGAGTGGCTGGGACTGCAGGCACCTGCCACCATGCCCAGCTAATTTTTGTGTTTTTAGTAAAGAGGTTGTTTCACTATGTTGGCCAGGCTGATAATTTTCATTAGGTTGTATTTTATTTTTTTTTCTTTGAATGGTTGTTTTATAACATTGTGTATACTCAGTGGCATAAAACCCATTTAAGTTGAAATATTATGAGATTCAAAATCAATATCCCCTTTCAAAACCCTGCTCTAAAACAAACAAATTAATTAATAATGCTTGATTAAATCACTCTCTCCTTATAATCACATTGATATTCTGAAGCACAGAGAATGGATCTGTTTACGTATTTTTGTGAGGTATGCAGGTCTCATGCGTGCATTTTTCTCAGTGCATCATTTTCAGTTAGAATTGAAATGCAATTACAAAGTGAATTGGTGCAACTCTCTGGATAAATCAAACAAAATTCTCTTCTAACTCAGTGATCCTCATATATCAGATAATAGTACCTTTTAAAAACTTGAAATATTTGAGTAGTCACCTCAGCTCTCCAAATATGTTTATTTATGAACATCTCATATTTTTCAATTACTTTTATGCTCTTCTGCCAGTATTCTGGGGGCACTGCGTTTCTTGCATATAATTCTGAAGCTAATATGCAGACTTTTCTTACTTCTTTCTTCAAAGTGTCCTCCTTGACTGATGTTTTGGAGTATTTGCATATAGTTGGGAATATTTCTGTTCATCAGCCCATTATAATTTGCTAGATGTGTAGTCTACATTTTGCAAAACCTATTTTAGTATGTTACTGTGTATAGTGTTTAAGTGTGTGTTGGTCTGGATTAGTTTTTCCTATGACCTTGACAAATTGCTTACTCTTTTGAATTATTTTTTTTCTTCCTCCACAGATAACATTTTTCTAGAGGCATTTTGAGGATGAATGTTTTCACATTTTGAAATTGCCAAGTGCCACATACAGTAAGTAATATTTTTATTTTTCTACTCAATTGCAGTTGTACTCAATTAATTTGGCAGACAGTCATAAATGAACACATTTCTATTTACAGTCTTTGATATTTGTGAAGATTGAGGACAATTGTTTACAAAAGATTAAAAAAATTGATGGGTTATTTATTAATCTGAATTAAGCTGCATAATTTTAAGATTTCTAATGACTGATTTTACTGTTGTTCTATGTTAACCACAGATAACTTTTCTCATTTATTCTTTAAATAAAAATTTTCCCTCTTAGTCACAAATCAGAAAGAGTGAAGGAAAGATTAGTAATACCAGGTAGTGTTGATATGTAAATTTAAAGGAGTACTGAATTAGTATTTATTAAGGTTTGCCATGTGTCCGGCAGTTTATATAAGCATTGCTTTTAATCTTCCCCCAAATATTTTAAGATCAGTATTTTTATTTCTACCTTATAAATGAGAAAACTAAAATGCAAAAGTTTTAATAGCTCACTCAGTATCTTTTCAAAATGATGAATCTAGGCACTTAACATAAGACTTTCCACAAAATATTGCCTCTACCAGTTAACTTAGAATAAGTTAAATAAATTCAACTTATGAAAACATGTTCTAAGTAATTCTTTTGGATTTTGGTTCTGCTTAAGCATTATCTTGACAATTTTCCAGATTATTTTTTGTATTGTCTGTCATGTATTATATTGTATGCTGTATGTATTGTATATGTATTTGTATTGTCTGTTCCCATTTTAAATAGTGTGTTCTAATTCCTGACTTGGACTGCTTTGAACTAGAAGAAAAGAAGTGAAAATGTAGATTCCTGAAAGTTTATAAAGCAGAATTATTATTTGATAAAACATGTTATGAATTAAAGTTTCAAAGTTCTGTAAGAGTCTTCTTTCATTCACCAAAAAAAAAAAAAAAACAAACAAAAAAAACATACAATTTAAAATGTTATCCTATTATGTTACAGCTGGAAGGGAGCACAGACTCATAGAGTCTTAGCCCTTACTTGATCAGCTGCCTTGTTTGATGTAGTGGGATGATATGGAAGATAATTATAAAACAGAATTTCCAAAAAATATAAAAGCAATGATGGCAACATTGATGTTTGTTCATTATCTCTCAATGTAAATACTTCAGTAAAAAGGTGGCGTAGTGTAGTGGTTGAAAAATCCAGGCTCTGGATTCTGTTGTCCACACTGATCTAGTTTACATTCCACTAGCAGTGTATTTTTTGATTTTTAATAACAGACATTCTGACTAGTATGAGACGGTATTTCATTGTGGTTTTGATCTGAATTTCTCTAACAATTAGTGATGTTGAGTCTTTTATTCATATGCTTGTTGGCTGCATGAATGTCTTCTTTTGAAAAGCATCTTTTCATATCCTTTGTCCCCTTTGTAATGGGATTTTTGTTTTCTTGCTTTTTAATTTAAGTTCCTTATAGATTCTGGATATTAGATTATTTTCCAGAGTATAGCATGCATATATTTTCTCTCATTTTTAGTTTCTTTTGTTCTGCAGAAGCTCTTTCGTTTAATTAGGCCCCACTGGCCAATTTTTGTTTTGTTGCAATTACTTTTGGTATTTTTGTCATGAAATATTTTCCATGTCCTATGTCCAGAATGATATATATTTTTTAGGTTGTCCAGTTTCAATTTTCTGCATATGGCTTGCCAGTTATCCCAGGACCCTATCCCATTGAATAGGGAGTCCTTTCCCCATTACTTGTTTTTTTATCAACTTTGTCAAAAATTGGAAGGTTGCATGTGTGCAGCATTATTTCTGAGCTCTTTATTCTGTTCCATTGGTCTATGTGTCTCTTTTTGTACCAGCACCATGCTGTTTTGGTTACTACTGCTCTCTGGTATAGTTGGAAGTCAGGTAATGTGATACCTTTAGTTTTTTTCTTTTTACTTAGAATTGCTTTGGCTATTTGGGCTCTTTTTGGTTCATGAATTATAAAATAGTTTTTCCTAATTATATGAAGAATATTATTTGTAGTTTGATAGTAATAGTATTGAATCTGTAAATTGCTTTGGACATCATGGCCATGGCCATTTTATTAACCTTGATTCTTCCCGTCCATGAGCATGGGAGGTTTTTCTGTTTGTGTCATGTCTGATTTATTTGACCAGTGTTTTGTAAAGAACTTTCTCCTCCTTGATTAGCTGTATTTTTAGGTATTTTATTCTTTTAGGGGCTGTTTTGAATGGGATTGTGTTCTTGTTTGGCTGTTGGGCTGGTAATTGTTGTATGCCTCTGCCCTGATGAAGTGCTCTAGTCAGCACTACCCATCAGAGTAAATGAGCATTATGACTGAATTTCAAATAAAAAAATAACAATTGCCTTATATTGAGTGTCAACAGAACCAGTTGACCACCCAAAACGAATTGCCTTGAGCAAAATGTTATTTGATTAGAGAAAACTTAAAAATATATAACAGTTTTTCCCCCAATGGCAGAGACAGTGTCTTACTCTACTATTATACTTTTCAGAATTTGCAGTGACTGACCACACCCTTTTCTTGCAGTCCTTTAGTTGCTTTCTGCAGTGAAAAAAAGTTTGGAATGAAGGGTTGAGCTTGACTTACCATTCTCTTTGTTCTATATTATCTTCAGATGTGTTATGTTCGTAGTACTGTCCTTTACATCACACTGGCTGCATTGATGCCTTCCCCTTTGGACTCTGCTGATCTTCAAATTCTTTCACTTTAGCCATTCATTGGTTCTACCTTCTGTACACTTTATTTCTTAAAACGAACAATCAGCAACATTTTATCTGGGGACATTTTCAGAATTACTAGTATTTAAAAGATCATTGCTCTGAAGGTGGGGCGTGGTGGCTCACACCTGTAATCCCAGCACTTTGGGAGGCCGAGGCTGGCGTATCATGAGGTTAAGAGATCGAGACCATCCTGGCCAACATGGTGAAACCCTGTCTGTACTAAAAAAACACAAAAATTAGCTGGGTGTGGTGGCATGCGCCTGTAGTCCCAGCTACTCGGGAGGCTGAGGCAGGAGAATTGCCCGAATCCGGGAGGCAGAAGTTGCAGTGAGCTGAGATCGTGCCACTGCACTCCAGCCTGGCGCATGGTGACAGAGTGAGACTCTTGTCTCAAAAAAGAAAAAAAGATAGTTGCTCTGAAATTGAGTGGATCAGATCTTTTCATGCTCACACACTACTTTTGGTTTTGAGATTCAAGAATTTACAGAGGGATGAGAATGAAGGGATAAGTCTCCATTTCTAGATTTGACCTCTGCAAGACCAAGCTAGTGATTTTGTTTGGTAATTTAATTTTATTTGGTTCAATTAATATTTCATGCTCCTAAATGTGAGAGGCACTGTGTTAGTAAGGATTAGAGCAAGTGGGAGAGAAAGACAAAAAAATGTCTCAAGGAAATTTTGTTGTTAGTTTGAGGAAATAACGTATACTCATTTAAATAAAGCAGAGGCTATGGTAAGTTACATCATGAGAATAGCATAAACTAATAAAATTTCAAAGCCATTTTAAATAATTTGAGAAATAATACAATGTACAGATGAATGAAAAAACAATCCATTATGGGAGACCTCAGAAAGGAGATATAATTCTGAACAATATTGGTCCAAGTTTTCATGGAGATTGCATTTGGGCTAGATCTTGATGCAGGTGGAAAATGTTAACTGAACAGTCAAGAAAATTGCATACTAACATTTAGAAGTGAAGAGGCATACTGTACACTCAATGAAAGACAAATTAATTAGCTTGGCACCAGAATAAGTTTCTTATGTTGGACTAAAACAGATAACAGTGGAAAATAAGGCTGGTGACAGATTGTGGGAAATACTGATAACCCTTCAAGAAATTTGAATTTAATTGGTAGGTAATTAAAAAAAGAGAGATAATATTTTGTGAGGGCTAATCCTGTGAACAGAAAGGTATTTTTAAATGCTGTTCTGGCAATATCTTCAAAATGGATTGCAGTTGGAAGACTTGTTGCAAAAAGATCAACTTTTAAGCATTTGGAGAGGGATGAGAATGAAAGGATGAGGGCAAGACCTGAGGTCAAGGCAGTGGGGTTGGACTGGGAGGTGTTGGAGCTTGTGACATTTATTTGGAAGGAAATAGGTTCAGGTGTATAATAATAAATGCTTATGCAGGATTTACTAAGTACCAGGCTTATTTCAAATGCTAATGACCAATGTCATCTCCATTTTGTGCAAGAGGAAACTGACAAAAGCATCATTTAAGCAAATTATCCCAGGTCACCTAAGTAAAACATACCATGGCTGATATTTGGGCCCATTTTGTCAAGCTCCAGAGTCATTGCAGTTACCATTGTACCATCATTTCTCTAAAAAAATAACTAAGGCTTTCAGGTTGCGTGAGCTGGAAAATGATGTTGCCAATTATCAGGGAAACTTTTTTTTTTTTTTTTTCCCAGAATTTACCCCGTCTTTAGATAGATTTTTGGATAGGCAGAAAAATCTTCTGATCTTTAGGGAGAAATATCCCTTGTGGTTAATGATAAATCTTTTGTATACATTCACTTGTATGTAGGGCAGCAGGAACAGTAATTTATTATATTACTCAATTATAAGTTAAAATAGTAAATATGTCATCTTAATCGGATTTGCCTTCCTTCTTAGCACAAC
The DNA here is from genome assembly GCF_009761245.1 of Sapajus apella. Lineage (NCBI taxonomy): Eukaryota > Metazoa > Chordata > Mammalia > Primates > Cebidae > Sapajus > Sapajus apella. Next base: position 17,645,288 of record NW_022436958.1, read on the forward strand.
TTAAAAATGTAACAAGGATAGAGTGGTAAATAAAATATTTTGTATCTTGGTTCCATAAAAGACCACTATTTTAGACATAACAGCATATGGAGTATCTCTTTTTCTGTTGGTTGATGCAAAGGAATTTTTGCCATTACTTTTGCATCACCGTAATATGCTGGAGAAGTAGAATAACGTACTGCTTAAGACCATGGGCTCCAGGACCATGTGTGGTTCATTAATTTTCATTGCTATACAGTATTCCATTGTATAAAAATATTATAGAGTACTTATCATTGTATTGTTGATGGACATTTGTACTGTTTCTAGGTCCGGGTGATTATGAATAATGCTGCCATAAACATTCCTTTAAATGTTTTTTGCCAAATAGCTGTATATATTTCTCTTGAATATATACTTTGCAGTGGGATTTCTTAGTCCTATTGCATGCAATCTTTCCATTTCAGTGGATACTACCAGACAGTGTTCCAAAGTATACTAATTTCACTTAATTTATTAGTGTGTAAGAGTTTCCATTGTTTCATCTTTACCAAAGCTTAGTATAATCAGTTCTTTTAATTTTAGCCATTCTGGTTAGAGTTTGGTGTACATTTCCTTGTTGAATAATATGGTTATGTCATGCGGCTTAATTGCCATGTACATATTACTGTCTGTAAATTTCCTGTTCATATGTCTATTTTTCAATTGTGTTGATTTTAAAAGTTTTAATATTCACAAGTTAGTTACATTGGATTAAGGGCCTCCCATCAGTTAAATATGCTGTAAAGGTGTTCTTCCTTTCTATGATACGCTTTTTCAGTTTCTTAATGAGGTTTTTGATGTTCCTAATTTTAATTTAGATCATTATATCGCCTCTTTATGATTATATCTTTCCACTTGCCTTTGGCTTTTGTGAGTGATGTGAGGTAAAAGTCAAGTTGTATTTTCTTCCAAATAGATGTCTAGTTGTTATAGAATCATACTAGATTATTCTCTCTTTTGCCCACTGTTCTTCAATGTCACATTTATTATAAATTAAATTTCTGTATATATTTGGGTCTTTTAAGAGCCACTATTCTATTTAATTGGTTTATTAGTCTCTTCTTTCCACTAATAACACTATTTTAACTATGACTACTTTCTAAGGTATTCTTAATATCTATTAAAACAAGTCTACCATATTTTAATCAAGGGCATCTTGATTTTGCCTTCTTTCTTGTAAATTTTAGAATTACTTTGTCAAGTTGACAAAAATAATTGTCTAGATTTTAGTTGGAATTGCATTCAGTCTAAAGTACGTTTTTATAAAGAACTGGCATAATTACAATATTAACTTATTTCACCTATGAACATAATATATATAGCATTTTCTCCTTATTATCTATGGACACATTCCAAGATCAGCAGTGGGTGCCTGAACTGCAAATAGTACCAAACCTTCTAAGACTTTTTTTTTTTTGTCTATACATATATACCTATGATCAAGTTTAATTTATAACTTAGGCACAGGAAGAGATTAACAACAACTAATAATAAAATAGAACAATTCTAACAGTATACTCTAATCAGTATAGTCTGTCACTCAAAGCATGGTATTGTACTGTACTTACCCTGCTTCTTGTGATGATGTGAGATGATACAATGCCTACATGATGAGATGAAGTGTGATGAACGATTGTGGTCATAACTTTCATAGTTTGAGGTGCAATAGCAAAATGAACATAAATCTCTTTTTGTTTCTTCACAATTTCAAGGATAGAAGAAGCATTCTTATCATAGAGCTTAGCATCCTGAGCATACAATTTTTTGTTTTTATTCTTTCTGAAAGGAAACACTTTATGGCTTCTCTTTGGCATATTCAAATTGCCAACATTACTACTCTTGTAATTTGGGGCCATTAGTAAGTAATATAAGGGTGACTTGAACATAAGCACTGTAATACCTTGGAAATCAATCTGATAACCGAGATAGCTACTAAGTGACTATGGGGGTGGGTTGTGAATATAGCGTGAGGATGTTGGACAAAGGAGTGATTAAAGTCCTAGGAGGAATAGAGCAGAGAGGTGGGAAATTTCATCATGCTACACAGAAACAGAACACCATTTAAAATCATAAATTGTTTATTTCTGGAATTTTCATTTAATATTTTTGGACCACAGTTGATGATGAATAAATGAAAGCATGGAAGGCAAAACCATAAATAATGGGGGACTACTGTATTTATTTACATCTTTTAATTTCTCTCAATCAGATGCGTGGTTTTTTGTTTAGAGGTCTTATACATTTTGGTTAATTTGTGCTTAGAAGTTTAATGCAGTTTAATGTTGTTATATATATATGTGTAATTGCATACATATATATCTTATATACATACAATTACATATTATATATACTTTTTAAACTTTCATTTTAGGTTTAGAGGTACATGAGCAGGTTTGTTATATGGGTAAACTTTTGTCATGGGGGTTTGTTGTACAGATTATTTTGTCACTCGAGCACTAAGCCTAGTACCCAGTGGTTGTTCTTTTCTTTTCATTTCCTTCATGCCACCTTCTATCCTCAGGTAGACCACAGTGTCTGTTGTTCCCTTCTTTTATACATGTGTTCTAATCATGTAGCCTCCATTTATAAATGAGAAGATGTGGTATTTGATTTTCTGTTCCTGCCTTAGTTTGCTAAGGATGATAGCCTCTAGCTCCATCCATGTTACTGCAAAGGGTTTTTTTTTTTTTTTTTTTTGGTGGCTGCATAGTTTTCTGTAATGTGTATATACCATATTTTATTTATCCATTCTACCATTGACGGGCATTTAGGTTGATTCCATATCTTTTCCATTATGAATAGTGCCACAATTAACATATGTGTGCATCTGTCTTTATGGTGGAATAATGTGTATTTCTTTATGTATATACCCACTAATGGGCTTGCTGGGTTGAATGGTAAGTAGTTCTGTTTTTAACTCTTTGAGGAATCAGGACAATGCTTTCCACAATAGTTGAACTAATTTATACTCCCACCAACAGTATATAAGCATTCCCTTTCTCCACAACCTTGCCCGCATCTCTTATTATTTGATTTTTTTCATAATAGTTATTCTGACTGGTGTAAGATGGTATCTCATGGTGGTTTTAATTTCCATGTATCTAATGATCAGTAATGGTGAGGTTTTTCATATGATTGGCCACATTTATGAAAAGTGTTGATTCATGTCCTCTGCCCACTGTTTAATGGAGTTGTTTGCTCTTTTATTGTAATTTACTTGAGTTCCTTATTGATGCTGGATATTAGAGCTTTCTCAGATGTATAGTTTGCATATATTTTTTCCATTATGTAGGTTGTCTGTTTACTCTTTTGATAGTTTCCTTTGCTGTGCAGAAGCTCTTTAGTTTCTTTTGCTGTGCAGAAGCTCTCAGTTAGATCCCATTTGTTAATTTTTGCTTTTGTTGCAATTGCTTTCGATGTTTTTGTCATGAAACCTTTAACAGGTCCTACATCCAGAATGGTATTTTCTAGGTTGTCTTCCAGAGGTTTTATAGTTTTGGGTTTTACAGTTAAGTCTTTAATCCATCTTGTGTTGATTTTTCTGTGTGGTGTAAGGAAGGGGTAAGGGGTACAGTTTCAATCTTCTATATATGGCTAGCCAGTTATCCCAGCACTCTACCCCATTGAATAGGGAGTCTATTCCCCATTACTTGCTTTTGTTGACTTTGTGGAAGACCAGATGTTTGTAGGTGTGCAGCCTTATTTCTAAGCTTTCTATTCCATTCCATTGGCCTATGTGTCTGCTTTTGTACCAGTACCATGCCATTTTGTTTATTGTAACTCTGTAGTATAATTTGAAGTTTATAACATGATGTGTCCAACTTTGTTCTTTTCGCTTAGAATTGCCTTGGATATTTGAGCTCTTTTTTGGTTCCATGTGAATTGTAAAATCAATTTTTCTAGTTCTGTGAAGAATGTTATTTAAAGTTTGATAGGAATAGCATTGAATCTATAAATTGCTTTGGGCAGTATGGCCTTTTTAATGATATTGATTCTTCCTATCCATGAGATCCATGAGCATGGAGTGTTCTATTTATTTGTGTCATCTCTGATTGCTTTGAGCAGTGTTTTGTGATTCTCATTGTAGAGTTCTTTCGCCTCCCTGGTTAACTCTATGTCTAGGTATTTTATTCCTTTTGTGGCAATTGTGAATGGGATTGCATTCTTGACTTGGTTCTTAACTTGGCTATCATTGCCATATAGGATTTTAAGTGATTTTTGTACATGTTTTTTTTTTGCTAGTTTGTACAGATTTTGCTAGTGATTTTTGTACATTGACTTTGTATCCTGAAACTTTGCTGAAATTTCTCAGTTTAAGGAGCTTTCAAGCTGAGATTGTGGGGTTTTGAGATATAGAAACATGTCATCTGCAAACAGGAATAATATGACTCTGGGTCTTTCTATATGATTGCCCTTTATTTCTTTACCTTGCTGGATCTCTGCACTCAGGACTTTCAATACAATGTTGAATAGGAGTGGTGAGAAGGGGCATCCCTGCCTTGTGTAGCTTCTCAAGGGTAATGCTACTAGCTTTTGCTCATTTAGTATGATGTTTGCTGTGGTTTTGTCATAGATGACTCTTACTATTTCAAGGTATGTTCCTTCAATGTGTTGCTTTTTGAGAGTTTTTAATGTGAAGGGTGGTTGAATTTTGTCAAACATCTTTTCTGCATCTATTGAGAGAAATGTGGTTTTGACTTCTGTTTTTGTAATGAATTGCATTTATTGATTTGCATATGTTGAGCCAATCTTGCATTCCAGGGATAAAGTCTGCTTGATCATGGTGAATTAGCTTTATGATGCAGTGCTGGATTTTATTTGCTGTTATTTTGTTGAGGATTTTAAAATCTATCTTCATAAAGAATATTGGCCTGAGGTTTTCTTTTTTGGTTGTGTCTGCGAGGTTTTGGTATCAGGATGATGCTGGCCTCATAGAATGAATTGGGGAGGAGTTCTTCCTTGCCATTGTTTTGGAATAATTGCAGTAGGAATGATACCAGCTCTTCTTTGTACGTCTGGTAGACTATGTGAATACATCTGGTCTGGGGCTTTTTTTCTGGTTGGTAGACTATTTATTAATGATTTGTTTTCAGTATTCATTATTGGTCTGTTCATGGATTCATTTTCTTCCTGGTTTAGTATTGGGAGGGTATATGTGCTCGGTTATCTATCCATTTCACTTAAATTTTTGAGTTAGTGTGAATAGAGGTGTTCATAGTAGTGTCTGATGGTTATATATGTACGTTTCTGTGGGGTTAGTGGTTATTGCCTTTGTCATTTATGATTGTGTTTGTCTTCTTTTTCTCTTTATTAGTCTAGCTAGTTTCTATCCATCTTTTTAATTTTTTTTCAAAATACCAACTCCTTGATTCATTGATCCTTTGAATGGTTTATGTGTGTGTGTGTGTGTGTGTGTGTGTGTGTGTGTGTGTGTGTGAGAGAGAGAGAGAGAGAGAGAGAGAGAGAGAGAGAGTGAGAGAGAATGAGAATCTCTTTCAGTTCAGTGTTGATGGTTATTTCTGGTCTTCTGCTAGTTTTGATGTTGGTTTGTTCTTGCCTCTGTAGTTCTTTTATTTGTGATGCTGCATTGTTAATTTGAGATCTTTCTAAGTTTTTGATGTGAGCATTTTGTGCTTTAAATTTTCCTCTTAATACTGTGTTATCTGCATCCCAGAGATTCTGGTATGTTGTAGCTTTGTTCTCATTAGTTTCAAAGAACTTCTTGATTTCTGCCTTAATTTTATTATTTATCCCCAAATCATTCTGAAGCAGGCAGTTTTCATGTGATTGTATGGTTTTGAGCAATTTTCTTGAATTCTGTTTTTATTGTGCTGTTGTCTGAGAGAATGGTTGCTATGATTTCAGTTCTTTTGCTTTTGCTGATTGTTTTATGTCCTATTGTGTGGTTGATTTTAGTGTATATTTCATGTGACAATGAGAAAAATGTATATTCTGTTGTTTTTGGATGGAGAGTCCCATAGATATCTTTCAGGTCCATTTGGTCCTTTTAATTTCAGGTCCTAAATATCTTTGTTAATTTTTTGCCTTGATGATCTGTCTAATACTGTTAGTGAAGTGTTGAAATCTCCCACTATTATTGTGTGGAAGTCGAAAGTTTCCTTGAAGGTTACTAAGAACTTGCTTTGTGAATCTGGGTGCTCCTGTACTGGGTGTATATGTATTTAGAATAGTTTGGTCTTGTTGACCTGAATCCTTTACCTTCTTTGTCTTTTTTTGATCTTTGTTGATTTAAAGTCTGCTTTGCCTAAAATTAGGATTGCAGCCCTTGTATTTTTATGTTTTCCAGTTGCTTGGTAGACATTTCCTCTTCACTTAATTTTGAGCCTGTGAGTGTCATTGCATGTATGATAGGTCTCACGCAGACAGCATGCCACTGAATATTGCTTCTTTATTCACTTCACCACTCTGTCTTTTAATTGGGACATTTATTAGCCTGTTTACATTCAATGTTAGTATTGATATGTATGGATTTGATCCTGTCATTGTGTTGTTATCTAGTTATTAAGCAGATTTGTTTGTATGGTTACTTTATAATGCCACTGGTCTGTGTTCTTAAATGTATTTTTGTAGTGGCTGGTAACAGTCTTTCCTTTCCATATTTAGTGCTTTTTTTTTCCAGAGCTCTTATAAGCAGGTTTGGTGGTAATGATTTTCCTTAGCATTTGCTTGTCTAAAAAGTATCTTACTTCTCCTTTGCTTAGGAAGCTTAGTTTGTTCTTACATGAAATTCTTGGTCAGAATTTGTTTTTTTTTAAAGAATGTTGAATATAGACCCCCAATCTCTTCTAGCTTTTAGGGTTCTTTCTGAGAAGTTGACTGTTAGTCTGATGGCCTTCCCTTTGTAGGAGACCCGTGCTTTGTCTCCCACTACCTTTATCATTTTTTCTTTCATTTCAGTCTTGGAGAATATGATGATTGTGTGTCTTGGGGATGGTCTTCTTGTGAAGTATTTTGTGGGGGTTCTCTGCATTTCATGAATTTGAATGCTTGCCTTCTTGGCTAGATAGGGGAAATTATTATGGATGATAACCTGAATCATGCTTTCTAAGTTGCTTCCTTTCTCCTCCCTTTAAGGGATGTCAATTGTCATGGATGTGTTCTCTTTATATAACCCCATATTTCTTAGAGGTTTGGATTGTTCCTTTTCATTATTTTTTCTTTATTCTTATCTGATTATATTATTTCAGAAAGTCAGTATTCAGGCACTGAAATTATTTCCTCACCTTGGTATAATCTGTTGTTTTTACTTGCTATTGCATTATGAAATTCTTGTCATGCATTTTTTTCAGCTCTATAAAGTCAGCTTCGTGCTTTTTTATACTGTCTATTTTGTCTGTCAGATTCTGTATCATTTTATTATGATTCTTAGTTTTCTTAGATTGGGTTTCAGTGTTCTAATGAAATGTGAAAATCTTCATTCTTATCCTTATTCAGAATTCTGTTTCTGTCATTTCAGCCATAGCAGCTCAGTTAACAACCCTTCTTGGATAACTTCAGTGATCATGTGGAGAAAAGAAGACACTCTTGCTTTTTTTGAGTTGTCAGACTTCTTGTGCTGGTTCTTTCTCATCTTTGTGGTCTACTGTTCCTTCAATCTTTGAGGTTCCTATCGTTTAGATAGGTCTTTTTTTTTTCTTTTATCGTATTTAATGACCTTGGGACTTTAATTGTGGTATAAGGTCAATTTGCTTCATTTCTGGAAGATTTTAGGGAGTCAAGTCTCAGCTCAGGACTCCTGGACTGTGTGTTCTAATTCTGGTTGACTATTATTGGGTGCTGGCTTTGTTTTCTGGCCCTCTTGGTTAGGAACCTGTTGCACTGGATGGGCTAAATGCTCTGGGACTGCTGGTCACAGTACTCCTATGCATGGTGCCAGCCAAAGCTCTTTTTAGGTCAGTGACAGTGGAATCTGTCCTCATTTGCATGGGCTAGCAGCAGCAGCATGGCCAAGTGCACACTTGTCAGCTGTGGTAGGGTGCTAGTGGGTGTCGGGGTGCCAGCAGGTGTTTGCAGCAGTGGTGATGGCAGTATGACTTAGGGAGATGGGGTCTTCCACTGACAGCTCTGCATGTGTTTATGCCAGTGGTGGTGTTAGCATGGTGGTGGGGTGCTGGTGGGAGCAGGACTGTGCATGCCCTCTATGCACATTCACACTGGTGGTGGTAGCTGTCTTGGGTGGAGGCAGCTGGCTGTTTTTCCTGCCTAGTTTCACTTTGGCAGCAGTGTCATTGCAGGGTGAGTGCTGCTGGCAGCAGGACAGGCGAGTTTCATGCCTACCAATCTCTGATGACAGTGGCAGTGTGACAGGTGGGGTGAGGCGCAGCATGTACTTATGCCAACAGCAGTGGCACAGCAGGGTGCATGCACACACATGTGGTGACAGAGAAGGGAAGGGAAAGTTTGTCTGTGCATACATGTCCTGTCTCATGGGCAAAACAGCCCTGCAGAGTTCAGGATGAACAATTCTCCGAAGACTAAAATCTCCTATGGAAGCAAGTTAAGCCCAGGGGAATGGGCATCCCCGGCCATGCTCCACTACAGATAATCCAATACCAAACCCTCTGGGCTCTGCAGTGGCTGGAGTTCTGCCCCTACCACTTCTCTAAGTAGTTCTCCCTGCCAACTCCAGTGTCCATGGTGGTCGAGGGGTTTTCCTCTGCTGGGATTCCAGAGGGTTGTGGTGAGAGCAGGTTGCTCCTTGTGTGTTCCACTTCCACTTTCTGCAAGAGTTCCTGGGAGCCAGGAATAAGTCCTGGTGAAACGGTAGTCCCATGCAGGGTTTCCAGTGTCCTCTCCCTTCAGTACAGCATTTGCGTCTTCCCTCCGTCTGTTCTCAATGCCTTGCCTCTGAAGATATAAAGATATGCTCGGAAGATTCCAGTCTTTCTGATGTTCTGGTCCCTTTGGGGGGAGATGTTCCTCCTAGCTGTGTTTAGTCAGCCATCTTGGAGCAGGCAAGATATATCTTAAAAAATTATTTTCTCTTTGTTCCTTATATAAAAACAAATGTTTAAATATTGACGTTGCATATAGTAGATTGTAAACTCTTTAATTCTAGTATTTTTTCAATGGATTATTTAGAATTTTCCATGTAAATATCCATGTTGTCTGTGAAGAAAGATACATAACTTAACACTTTCAAAATCTTATAGCTTTATTGTATTTTCTGTGTCTTACTGATTTGGCTAGAGTGTCCAGAACAATGCTGAATGAACATAGGAAGAATGAGCATTCTGGTCTTATTCACAAATCAAAGAGAATACTTTCCATCATTTTACTATTAAGAATGATGTTTACTGTATATAAAAATATAGCATATATTTGCGAAAATCTATTTGTATTCTGATTTTATTAGGATTCTTAATTATAGGTAGGTTTTAAATTTTTATCAAATGTTTCTGCATGTATTGAGATTTTCAAACCTATTGAGATTATCAAATTATCAAATCTCTTTTACTTTCTTCTCTGATTATTTGTGTTGATATTGCTGCTATTCCCTCCCCCTACCACAGGGTTCCTCGCTTTACAGTACAGGCTTCCTTGCTTAGTACAGTATCACATGAGAATTTTTTTAGTGTTTTTTTTCAATGCTTTCTGTGTTCCTTGAATGTTTACCTCAGGGAGGTGGCCTCTTATTACACTCTGGACCCTCCTCCAGTGGTAAATTCCTGTTGCGTATTAATATACTACTCCTGGTGGGGGAGAGGAGGTGCCTGGATCCTGTTCTCTAATCTTTATCTTAGTTATGGCCAGTACACCTGTGCCTTAGATGTATGGCTCTTGCAGAATACATACCCATTCTTCCCATGGTGCACAAACTCTTCCTGGAGTCTGTGGGATTCATGAATGGGAGAGGTGTCCTGCTCTTCCTCCAGTGTTAGCAGACCTCTGTTTTATGTTAGCTTAAGATTCTGGGGACCAGAAAATTACCTGCACCAATTCAGCAAGGTTTGAATGATCATTCTACCTCTTCCCCAGAAACTATACCTCTTTTCCAGGGACCTTGGGAGGATGAGGGTTTTTTTTTTTTTTTTTTTTTTAATTCTACAAGGCTAAATTTTGCTTTGTTTTAGAGAAAGATTTGGAGAATTGGTAAGGATTGTGTGCCTTTATACCTCCAAAGAGTTCTCACTGGTCTCTACGCTGGCCTGAATTTTTCTTCATAAAGAAGTTTATGAATGAACACATATTTGTTCATATGTGGTATCCCTGGGTATCTATACTGTTCTGTTGGCCAATTCTGATCCTTAGGTATTTGTTATACTTTTAGCTGTTTTCATCTTACCTACTTTCGTGCTGACCACCTCTTCCTCTCTTATTCTGTTAAAGGCAAAATAGTTCATATGGTCTGTTACTCCTCAGAGTGGCTATTAACCTCTGAAATTTAGTTCATCCCTTTGCCTGGCGACCCCTGACCTCAGCATACAGGAAGCCTGATTGTTATCATCATTGGCTAAAATTATAGCTCCTAGGTCATTAGGAATCTAGTCTCCTGTGTAGTTCTTTTCCACAGTCTTAGCTACATAACTTCATCCTCAAGAATTTTCCAGTGGTTTAAGATGGCTTCTGGAGCCTAGCCATCACATGAGTGTTCTACACAGCAAGAATGAAAAATAAAAATGCAATGACAAATGAGGCCTGCAGCCAGCTGATTTACCCCTCATCACAGAGATGACTTGGAAACTCTTCTATTTTCTACCTGGCCATCATTACTCTTAGTTGTAAAGACAGCTGTTACATGTAGTATTGTAGTTGCACACACAACTGCTCTGTTGGTGACCTAGTAAGGTAGAAGGGGAAGATAGATATTTAATAATCTCTTCGTGGTCGTAATCACAAGGAGGAGATAGGAATTACATTTAAGTAATCTAATTTTTTTTTCTTTGTAAAAGTTTTTGAGATCTGGTCTTGCTCTGTCACTCAAGCTGGAGTACAGTAGCACAATCATAGCTCACTGCAGACTTGACCTCTTATACTCAAGCAATTCCCTGCCTTAACCTCCTGAGTAGCTGGGACAGTAGGTGTGTGCTATTGTGCCTTGCTAATTTTTAAATTTTTAGTAGAGATGAGGTCTCACTATGTTGTCCAGGCTGGTCTTGAACTCCCAGCTTCAAACGATCCTCCTGCCTTAGCCTCCCAAACTGCTGGGATTATAGGCACAAGTCACCATGCTCAGCCTAGCTAATCCAATATTTGAGGCAGGATGGGGTGGGTTAAAATGTATAGGTACTAACATCATACAGAATTGGATTCTGATCTTAGTTCAGCAAATAACTAGCTGTGATATCTTGAGCAATGTTTTTATTTGGTTATTCTTTCTTAGGTGTAAAAGGGCATGATGTAACTTTAAATGTTTTGGTGTGGATAGAATATGATAATATATTCAATAGGTTTATTGCGTAGGACATGATCGAGAAATGGTATGTTTATTTTACCTATCTTATATTAGCATAAATTCCTCTCTCTCTTTAAGAGAGGACAGTGTCTGTTAATGACTAATACAGATTGATAGAGTACAAAGGCAACTAACCTTGTTTCTCTTGAGTAAAGTTTTACCTTTTAGATAGAATTGAGTCTCAACTTCTGTTCTTTGATGTATATTTTTTACACTTTGAACTAAACTGGAAGATTGCTCAAAGTTAAGGGTTATGATAGTAGCACTTTATTAATGTCAAACTCTGAAATAGATAAGAATTTAAAGGTTTCCCTTTAACCTTTGCCATTGGTAAGTTATGAAACTTACGGAAGAAATTATATTCCTCTGGTCCTCAGTTCCTTCAGCTAACAAATCAATTAGTTGATGAGATGACCTCTACCACCTATTTAACAGTTTTGAAACACCATAATTCTGTGCATTTTTTCTTTTGCCCAAGACGGATTCTTTTGCCAAAAGAAATATCCTAAAGGCCAGCAAATAAAATGATAAAGACTTATTTACTGAAACCACAGTAAATTGTAGGAACTGGCTATGTTGAGATATTTTACCAGTCCTGAAATAAAACAGTAGATGTTAATGTAATAACATAGTGGTATATGTTAGAAAATTGACTTAAAATTTTGGTTGTGAAGATTGCTGGCTTAGATAAAATATATAATATGGGACAAGTCACTTAAATCCTCTGAGCCTTAGATTACTCATTTATAAAATGGACACTATATTACTGACGCCATTATGAGGATCAAATACAAAAAGAACAACCTAAAATAATAATAAACTGTCCAAGTTCAATGCTTAGCTCTTTAGACTATTCAATGGGTAAAGCACAGAATATGCCCTCACACTCTGATACAGAGATTATACAACAAAGTTCAAAATAATATACAATAAAAGCAATTAAGGATCTCTGTTTTGAAATTTGTATTAGAGATTGCCAATCTATTTCTACATTGTGCCATAGGAAGTTGTGGCAAGTGGGGATCTAGCGGACTCTGCAGTGGCCAGACCAGCAAGGCGTGTGTATACTTTGTGTATGAAATACTTAATTGAGGTAAATTTCCATATATAATCTTTCTCTGCATCTGTAGCATTCTTCTTGTGATCCAACGAGGCTGAAACAAATGGCAGATAACATTTGTAGTGTGTGGCTATGAGTGCTATCTGCTCTCTTGAATTCGCTTGGGTGAATTGACATTTAAGGCTTCCTTTCTGTAAATAGGAAGTTAGTACTGAAGGCCTGGCTACCAGATGGCAAAATAGTTTATATTGTTAAACTGACTACACGTAATAAAAATGGTCAGTCTTAAGAAGATATATGATAAAAGCAGACAATATTTTTGTTCTAAAACTAACATATACTAAGGTTGCATAGCCTCTGTTTGTGTCTGTGTGTATATATTTATTCATATTGCCATCATCTTGAAAATATCTTGAAATATACCATATGGGTATTAAGATGTGTAAAGTACACTAATAATAAATATATGGATCGATGGGTTTTTACATAGCTATATGCCTGCATTACTGCTATGCAGAATGAGAATATATGGAATATTTCTAATCCCCAGTAAGTACCCTTTACATCTCTTCCCCATCAATAGCCTGCTGGTTTTTAATATATTTTTTTATTTTGACTTTATGACTTTATGATAATATAATTTGAAAAAGGTGTGTAGTATTTTGAGGGGTAATTGCAATATTTAAAAATTTTCAGGAGGTATTAGTAATTGTTACAAAACCAAAAGCCTCTAAAGAATACTGAAAAGTCAATAAACTGTAACAATGATGTTATAAGTAATAATTTTAATTGCACATCCTCTGAAGTGAAACAAAATTGCAGTGTGAAAAATCTCATAAAATTCTATCCAAATCTCCCACCTGTAAGCCAAAAAATAGAGCTACCACACAGGCTGGTGAGTATTCTATCAGTCATGTTGCCAGGCAACCTTAGTCAGTATGAGAGACACCCAATTGAGCAGCCATAGAGTCAAACTAAAAGTTGTCTTGGAAACAAAAGGGTTCAACTGATAAAGAGGGAGAATGGAAAGAGAGAAAAAGAGAGAGAGAGAGAGAGAGAGAGAGAGAGAGAGAGAGAGAGGGAGAGGGAGGCACGCGGAATGTCAATTAGGAAGTTATCTGTATTAATCATGACCACAAACAATTTTTTTGCTGGTAAAATGCAGCTAGCTTACAGCAAAGTTACTTGGATTTCTACTTCCTTCGCAGTGTTTTTCTCCTACATGTACACATGTGTGAGTGGAAATGTTTGGCAAGACACATTATCATTGCTTTTTTGGAGAGAAGGATGTTAAAAAGCATTTTTAGCATACTCAAAACATGTTCACTAGGAGTTCGTTGAGATTATAATAATTCAGGATTATGTTTGATTCAGTCATGTTTAAAATAATCTGAGTTTTAAATTGAAATACCGTGTTTAAAAAATTGGGAATACAAAGTAAAAATCCCTACCACCTGAACTGAACCCCTTGGAAGGTAAAAGGAATAGAAAGGGAGGTGCACCTAATTCCCTGTGGGTGAACTTTAGTGGAGATACTATAGGCCAAGCAAACAGGGTGAGAATTTGGCATGACAGTGTCAAGTAAGCCCTCAGCTTTGCAAAGCAACTCTTAATGTGGTTTTCTAGAGACATATCTTCCATTCCTCATGGTTTCATTTTCATATCTAACCTTTGCCACTCCCCTATGCTCTAACCCACCACTCTTCTCCCTTCCTTTTTAACAGATCATGTGCAGAGAAAATAGCATCTGTGGGACAGGAACTTTTGAGGTTCCTACTAACTTACTAGTGTCCATAAATCCTTTTATTCTCCCCTTCTATTGATACCTCTTCCTCTATAATCCAATTCCTTCATCAGTGCTCTGGATCCTACACCTACCTGTGCTTGTTCTAAGAGCGCTAGTTCAAATGATTATTTTATTTTTGCATGTTCACCCTTCTCCCTTTTTCCTGATTTCCTTCCTCTTGGCATTGAACACGTCAAAATATCTTTACCCTTAAAACCAAAAATGCATTTGTGCATAAATCCTAACTTTATTTCAAATCCATTTTTAGCTACACTGTAACTATTACCTCTACTCATAGCTAAATGTCTCCAAGATTTGTCAGTATTCTCTGTCACATCCGTTCACAACTCAACACGCTGAAGCTTTCTTAATCTGCTTGTCTGAAGCTGCTCCAAGGTCACCAGAGTTAGTTGTGTGACTTAAATTGCATATAGAATATACTTCTTTGCTCTCTTAGCACAATTTTGTACTATTGATCATTCCTTCAATTAAGAATATTATTTTCGATGAAATCTATATTATTGCACTTCTGCTTCTTTCCTCCCTTGAGAGCATTGCCCAATCTCATTTGTGTGCTTATCTTTCTTAAAATACGTATTCTACAAGATTCTTTATGGCACCCTTGTTTTCTCTCATGCTTAGATTCTCACTGAACAAATTTCATCAATTTTCATGGTTTCAGTTTCCATTGGCTTGCTGACTCCCTCATCTCTACCTCTTCTAATATTCAGTCGCTATACTCACCTGCCTTCTGGGCAGCTCCACTTGTATATTCTGTAGATTAAAAAATTAATAAAATCTTCTGGTGAATTTGCAAATAACACTTTTTTCTATTGTAAACTTAAAATATATGTGATATTGATATACACAAAAGCAAAATGAAAATAATAAAATTAACATTCTTAACAATGATGCTGACCCCAAAAACTTTAATCTTGAGCAGGCCTTTGATTTTATCTAGAACTGCTAGATTATAAATTGTGAGGTAAGGTATCTCAAGCACCTACTTTGGACTAGGGTTGGGAGCATATTATATGCTTAAAAATTACTTGGAAAATGAATAAAATAAATAGCTTAATATTTGAATGTATCTTAAGGGATTTTCTTTTTCCAAGTTGTGTTAAAAATTTATTTTGCTCATCCTAATGTTAATTACAGTAATAGCAGTGGTTAACATGTACTGATTAATTATGTTATGTCCATTCCTCTGATTCTCATTTCATATCTATAATCTTTACCACAATTCTATAAGTAAATATAATTCTTATTGCTATTTTATAAACATGGGAACAACTGGAATTAATTGAGCAAATTAACCTCTTCAGTATCTTCAAACTGAATATGTATAGGGGTTAGACTTGAATCAGAGTTGTCTAATATCCTATCATATATATAATACAGTTATATATATATTATATATAAATAAATGTATATATATATCTGAATTTTTAGAAAAAGTAGTACTTTCTATATTCCTGGTTCTTTGATACAGACATTCATGTTGTGATATTTTTGTTATCAGTAGGCTCTTTGGAGTCTCAGTACATGCACATGACTTAGGTGTCATCAATTATGATTATAATTTGGGTTGTCTTGAATAAATAACTTAGAATGTGCCTTCAGAGGCTACAGTAATCAAAATAGGATGATACTGGTACAAAGACTGACACATAGACCAATGGAACAGAATGGACAACCCAGAAATAAGGCAGCACACTTAAAACCATCTGATCTTCCACAAAGCTAACAAAAAAAAGCAATGAGGAAAGGACTTTGTATTCAATAAATGGTGTTGAGATAACTGGCTAGCCATATGCAGAAGATTAAAACTGGACTCTTTCTTTACACCACATAAAAATATCAACTCAAGATGAATGAAAGACTTAAATTTAAAACTCAAAACTATAAAAACCCTGGAAGACAACCTAGAAAATACCATGCTGGATGTAGAAACTGGCAAAGATTTTAGGACAGAAGTGCCAAAGCCACTGCAACAAAAACAAAAATTGACAAATGAGACCTAATTAAGCTAAAGAACATCTGCAAAGCAAAGGAAACTTTCAACAGAATAAACAGACAACCTACAGAATGGGAGAAAATGTTTGCAAACTATGCAAATTCGAACAGATTCTGGATATTTGAACACAGGTCAAATAGCCACAATCTTTAAGGAACTTAAACAAAATTACAAGCAAAAACAACCCATTAAAAAGTGGGCAAAGGACATGAACTGACAATTTTCAAAAGAAGACATACATATGACCAACAAGCATATGAAAACATGCTCAACATCACTATCATTAGAGAAGTGCAAATCAAAACCACAGTGAAATACCATCTTACACTAGTCAGAATGGCTGTTACTAAAAAGTCAAAAATAACAGATGCTGAAAAGTTGTGGAGAAAAGGGAACACTTACACATTGCTGAAGAGCATGTAAATTATTTCAACCATTGTGGAAAGCAGTGTAATGATTTCTCAAAGAACTTGAAAAAGAATTAGCAT
The DNA here is from genome assembly GCF_009761245.1 of Sapajus apella. Classification (NCBI taxonomy): domain Eukaryota; kingdom Metazoa; phylum Chordata; class Mammalia; order Primates; family Cebidae; genus Sapajus; species Sapajus apella. The sequence continues at coordinate 17,662,076 of NW_022436958.1, forward strand.
TCAACCCAGCAATCCCATTTTTGAGTATATATCCAAAAGAATATAAATCACTGTACCATAGAGACACATGCACGTGCATATTCATTGCAGCACCATTCACAGTATCAGACCTGAAATCAACTTAAATGCCCATCAATGGTAAACTGAATAAAGAAAATATGGAACATATACACCATGAAATGCTGTATAGCCGTAAAAAAAGAAGATCATATCCTTAGCAATAACATGGGTGGAACTGGAGGCCGTTACTCTGGGTGGGTGGATCACCTGAGGTTGGGAGTTCAAGACTAGCCTGACCAACATGAAGAAACCCTGTCTCTACTAAGAAAAACAAACAAACAAACAAAATTAGCAGAGCATGGTGCACATGCCTATAATCCCAGCTACTCAGGAGGCTGAGACAGGAGAATTGCTTGAACCCAGGACACGGACGTTGCGGTGAGCTGAGATGGCACCATTGCACTCCAGCCTGGGCAACAAGAGTAAAACACCATCTCAAAAAAACAAAACAAAACAAAAAACCCCACAAAACCAACAAAAAAACACAGGAACAGGAAATCAAATACCGCATGTTCTCACTTATAAGTGAGAGCTAAACAAGAACACATGGACACAAAGGGGAAAAACAGGCACCAAGGCCTACTTGAGGGTGGAGTTTTGGAAGAGGGAGAGGATCAGAAGAACACCTATTGGGTAATATGTTTGTTCTTGGGTGATGAAATAATCTGCACGCCAATCCCCTGTGACAAGCAGTTTACTATATAACAAACCTGCACATGTATGGCTGAGCCTAAAATAAAAGTTATAATAATAAAAAAAGAATGCCTAAGAATTTATGTAAGAGTAAGGGAGATAGAATGCAAGTAGAGATTATGAAGAATATTGGATGGCCAAGAGATCTGGTGTTTTCTCTATAGTAGAGGAAGAAAATACAGTAAATTTGAAAAAGATGGCAGAAGAAATTGACAAAAGGACAAACAACAAATATATCCTGAAGAGCCAATTAAAAACTGAAATAAATTCAGGTCAGATGATTTTTATAATTGAAAAAAGACTATGGACAGGAAATAAAATGAATAATAAAGGGATATTAGAAATATAAGGCGAAACATAATTTAAATATGTTAAAGACATCTATAATTTTAAAAATATGAGGAGTGGAAAACCAGGAATTAAAGTGACATATAGAAAAAAATCCATGTGTTGGTTAGTAGGCTTTATTAATTTAGATTGCTGTCTTTGTACACATCTTTGCCAGAAATGTGAAACAGAAAGGAAAATAAAATGTTGATTTCTGTTCTTCTGGAGGGGAGCTGAATGGATGTGGGAAATCAGAGAATTTTTGTACTGATTACGGTTTTTTGCAGGAAGAGGAATCATACCAATATTTTCTTCTCAGTTTGAACACTGTTTCATTTCACAGAAATTAATAGATAAGAGACTTTGAACTAGAGCACACCTACTGATTTGTTCTGATGTCAATCAGTTGTTAGAAAGTATTTATTATGCTTTTCAAAATCAAAAGAAAATATTATAATCATTCAGCCACATAAATAATGGACGCTTTTCCTTGGACTAAACAGATATTTTGATCTTGAAGCTTTATACCTTTCCCATTTCAGCTATAAAACTATATAATCTTTACAGAAAGTATATGGACTGTTTCCTTTTAGAATTTGGACTTTGACTCAAAAATAAACTATAATAAGAAAAGCTGTGTTAATAATTAATTGTTTCTCACCTCCATCATATCAATTATAAAGATCTCATTTTAAGAAAGGAAACTTTATGGTTGAGGTAAACTTAGATAAGGTGATAATCATTCCTTTCCCAGCCCTTACTCTCCACCCTCCTTGGTCTAGTACCATGTTCCTCACAGCTAACTTCTGGTGAATAATATGGAAAGAAAAACTATTTTCAGAAATTGCTTTAATTGACAATGACTGGCACAAAGTGATAAATGGAAATGCATATTTTAGAAACTGAGAAATATATTATTTAATAATTATGTTAAAGTAATAAGGTCATTTGAAACAGGATTTTATTTTTTATTATTTTTTGAGGCAGTTTTGCTCTTATTGCCCAGGCTGTAGTGCAGTGGCTGAATCTTGGCTCACTTCGACCTCCATCTCCTAGGTTCAAGCAATTATCCTGCCCCAGCCTTTGCAGTAGCTGGGATTACAGGCACCCACCACCATGCATGACTAATTTTTGTATTTTTAGTTGAGATGGGATTTCATTATGTTGGCCAGGCTGGTCTCAAACTCCTGGCCTCAGGTGATCCTCCTGCGTTGGCCTCCCAAACTGCTGAGATTACAGGCATGAGCCACTGTGCCCAGCTTGAAATAACATTTTTAGATTAGACATTTACAAATTGAAAAACATTATATATTAATTAATAGGCTCTATTAATTCAGATTGCTGCCTTTGTGCATATCTTTTCCAGAAATATGAAGCACAAAGGAAAATAAAATGTTGATTGCTGTTCTGCTGGATTAATAGCAAATTATAGTAGAACTGATTTATATTAGTTATGTACTACTACTGTATTAGTTATATAATTTTTGGTTTCTGAATAAAATCATACTCTAGTTTGCTTTTAACAGGGAGAGTCATTTCTTCATATCGATTTGATTTTGGAATATGATTATTTTTGTTAAACCTCAATCATAATCTTTTATAATTTCCTACTTTTAAGTTCTGGAGTACATGTGCAGGACGTGTTTGTTACATAGGTAAATGTGTGCCATGGTGGTTTGCTGCACAGATCATCCCATCACCTATGTATTAAGCTCAGCATCCATTAGTTATTCTTCCTGATGTTCTCCCTCTTCCCAACCCCCACCCTCAGATAGGCCCTGGTGTGTCTTGTTTGCCACTATGTGTCCATGTGTTCTCATCCTTTAGCTGCCACTTATAAATGAGAACAGTTTTCTATTCTGCATTAGTTTTCAAAGAATAATGGTCTCCAGCAACAACTATGTTCCTGCAAATGGCATGATCTCGTTCCTTTTTATGGCTGCATAGTATTCCATGGCGTATATGTACCAATTTTCTTTATCCAGTCTATTGTTGATGGACATTTAGATTGATTCTGTGTCATTGCTATTGTGAATAGTTCTGCAATGAACATATGTATGTATGTATCTTTATAATAGAATAATTTACTTTATAATAAAATAATTTATATTCCTTTGGGTATATATCCAGTAATGAGATTGCTAGGTCAAATGGCATTTCTGCCTTTAGGTATTTGGGGAATTGCCACACTGTTCCACAATGGTTGAACTAATTTACACTCCCACCAACAGTGTATAAGCATTTCTTTTTCTCCATAACCTCATGAACATTTATTGTTTTTCGACTTTTTAATTATAACCATTCTGATTAGTGTGAGACGATATCTCACTGTGGTTTTGATTTGCATTTCTCTAATGATCAGTGATGTTGAGCTTCTTGTCATATTTGTTTTGGCCACAAGTATACTTCTTTTGAAAAGTGTCTGTTCATGTCCTTTGCATACTTTTTAAAGGGATTTTTTTTTTTTTTTTTTGCTTTTAAATTTGCTTATGTTCCTTATAGATGCCAGATATTAGGCTTTTCTCAGATGGATAGATTGAAAAAATTTTCTCTCATTCTGTAGGTTGTCTGTTTACTCTGTGGATAATTTCTTTTGCTGTGCAGAAGCTCTTTAGTTTAATTAGATCCCATTTGTTAATTTTTGCTTTTGTTGCAATTGCTTTTGGCATCCTTGTTATGAAATCTTGGCCTGTGCCTATGTCCTGAATGGTATTGCCTAGGTATTCTCCTTGGGTTTTTATAGTTTTGGGTTTATAGTCAAATCTTTAATCCATCTTGAGTTGTTTTTTGTATGTGATGTAAGGAAGGGGTCCAGTTTCAGTTTTTTGCATGTGGCTAGCCAGTTCTCCCAGCATTATTTATTAAATAGGAAAATCTTTCCCCATTGCTTGTTTTTGTCAGGTTTGTAAAAGATCAGATAGCTGTAGGTGTGCAGTCTTATTTCTGGGTTCTCTATTATGTTTCATTGATCTATGTGTCTGTTCTTGTACCAGTACCATGCCGTTTTGTTTGCTTTAGCTGTGTAGTATAGTTTGACATTGGGTAGCATGATGTCTCCAGTTTTTTTTTTTTTTTTGGCTTAGGATTGCCTTGGCTATTTGGGCTCTGTTGTTTTGGTTCCACATGAATTTTAAAATTCTTCTTTTCTAATTTTGTGAGGAATGTCAATGGCAGCTTAATGAAAACAGCATTGAATCTATAAATTGCTTTAGGCGGTATGGCCATTTTCATGATATTGATTCGTTCTATTCATGAGCATGGAATGTTTCCATTTGTGTCATCTCTGATTTCTTTGAGCAGTGCTTTGTAGTTCTTGAAGAGGTCCTTCACTTCCCTTGTTAGTTGTATTTCTAAGTATTTATTTTGTTCTTTTTGTGGCAGTTGTGAATGGAAGTTCTTTCATGATTTGGCCATCTGCCTGTTGTTGGTGTACAGGAATGCTAGTGATTTTTGCACATTGATTTTGTATTATGAGACTTTGCTGAAGTTGCTTATCAGATTAAGTAACTTTTGGGCTGAGATGATGGAGTTTTCTAGATATAGGATCATGTTACGTGCAAACAAAGATGGTTTGACTTCCTCTCTTCCTATTCAAATACTCTTTATTTCTTTCTCTTGCCTGTCAGTGATAATTTTTTCAAATTATAGTACACTACTTATAGGAGACAATGGTTTTCTAAAGCAAAAATCACTACAGGTCTCAGATACCTCAAGTTGCATGTGATTTTCATCTAAATTGTATAAAAAATAATAATGTTCTGAGGTTCAAGTATATATATATTTTTTCACTATATTAAAATTTGTTTACATGAGTTGAATATAGAATTTCTTTTTGTTTCTTTTTTGAAGATTTAGCTGGATTCGTGGGAAATACAGGCTGCAATGGTGACAGTAGTTGAAGTGAGTAGTCTTTTCCACTTTCAATAATCACTTTTAAATATGGTCCAGATGGATTGAAGGTTATATTTGTTTGACACAAAAACCACGTATACAACTAGCAAAAGATAGTTCCTGAATTTGTAGTAAGAGTCCAGGTTTGTTAGCCATTTCCTTCGAAAGAATGTGGAGTTTTAAAATAATTTGACATTTGAGTCAAGCTTTTGTCTTTCCAGAATCTGCATACTAGAGACTAGGAAAAGTTAGAATTTTGGAAACAGATTACTTAAATCAGACTTTGTAATAGGGAATTCTATTCTCTTTTTCTTTCTCATTTATTGTTTTCTGAATAACCCTTGACAGTTCTTTGGGTCTGTTGGTCTATATTTGCACCACGTTCATGACTGTATGTGTGCACATATACTCATATACACATCAGCACAAATTTCAAATGAGTCAGAAATTTAGTCTCTATCACTATTGTTGGTGATTTTCTTATTACTTTAAAACATATTTTCCCCATTATTCAGGTAATAGACACTATTTCTAGTTACTCTATAAAATCACATAACTAATCAGAGAAGTTGAAAATTCCTACATTTGCACATTTTTCCAATACTTTCATATGAATAAGTTAAAAATCATTGCAATCATAGTGCATACATAAGTAGACATTATAATTTAAAAAAATAGTGAAATAGTTTCATAGTACGTCTTACCTTAAAACCTCTTCTCTAATATGGGATATTTAAAAGAGTGTACAGTAGAGAAATTACTAGTTCAAAGTATCTGATAATTTTGAAGAAAATAGATCAAAAATCTTATTTTTAATAAACCCTATTTATTTCCAAAACGTTTTTACCAATTTACGTTTCCATCTGCAAAGAAAGAAAGGACCCATTTATCCTATCTTCACTAAAATATAATTTTGTTACAAATAATATTTAATATTTATTTATAATCCTTTAATATGTGCAACTATTGATTAAATTAATTGGAAGTTTTGCCAGATAATAGGAAAAATATTGCTTTGTTTACATGTTTGCTTTTTATGTGCCGTACACATAATGGTAATCTCTGCTTAACTGTTCTATCTTGCATTATATTTTTCCTTTTTTCTTATAATTGTGGCAGATTTTCTTATTTTATAGCATCTCTGTGTTTTCTATTAATGGATTATACACTTCATTATTTATTTGCTTTATATTGATTAACAAATTGTCTTCAGCAATGTTTATAACAAGTTTGCTTAGCTAATAAGAATATGAATTTTAACTCCATGGGGACTTGATACTTTTACTTTACTGTTAATTAATTGAAGAGTAATTATTCAATATTTTGAATATTTAGTTCTTTATGTAATTATTTACTTCTTCCCTCTAACTGCCTGTCTTTTAAGGCACTTAACTTATGATTGATAACGTTACCAGGAAATGTTCAGGGAAAAGAACTGAAGCTGCATGTCAAATTATTAAGTAAGTTTATATAAGCTTTAATGAATTGTTTTGTTTTTTCCCCTAGTGGAAGAGGATGACTGTTTCACCTATTAACACTTCATTAACTAGTTTAAGAGTGCATTTATTCCATACATAAGATGTGGTTAAACTCAATGATTAAAATATACGAGCAGACAAATAAAATGTTGTTTACATTTGTGCAATTTTAGTACACCTCTAGAATACCCTGTGGAAAAGCCCCTTCTTCATCTCTCCTTTGTGCTACTGGGAGTTCTTTTGTATCTAGTGTTCTGTGCTTTTGTTTGACATTTCACTTTCTATCTCTCATTAATTGTCAACGGGACTAGTCAGAGTGACTCTGGTATAATTTTACAAGATAATCTAATACTTTTCCTTATTATTTCTGCAAATAAAAGCCCTTGTTTTGAAATGGAAGCCTAGATAAGAAATAACCACATTATTCTACAGATTTCAAGGAAAGGACACTTGTAATTCATTCCTTACGTATTTTGTGATGAAGAATTCAGAAGCCTTAAGGCCAACTAGGAAGCTGAGGTTAAGATTTCCTAATGGTTTGATGTCTCAGTGGAAACATTTATTTTTGTTTTAATCAGAAGATTTATGGCAGAAGATGGCCAGCTAGCTGATAGATGTCTGCTGGGAACCATCTAAATGCTCTAGTGTTGTTTTAAATCTCTAGTTGTAGATCGACTTCAACGTTCTGAATTTCTCTCTTCCCCTCTTGGTTACTATTAATGAACAAGCTTGGACCATTGGTTTGCTATGTTACAAGATGAATACTGAGTAGTCATTAAACACTATAACAAATGAACTATGAACATTTTTTATGTTGATGAATAGGATTTTAAAAATAATTTCATTATCTTTTTGAGGCTCATATACTCCTTTTCACAAGCTTTCTTTATGAAAACTTCTTTCATTACATTTTAACAATAATCTATTGCTTTTAAAATTTCACTATCATATATTTTAGGTTTTGACAGTGATAGCATCTTCATAGAATGGGTATTCCTAATTTCCAGCATGGCTGAAGAGACTTATGTGTAACAAACTGCCTTGACATATGACATCTGCATTATAAAAATGTTACTGCTCTCTAAACATTCTCTGTAACTCACTCTATGGCCAATTATTGTTTGTAACTTCATTCTCTACATTAGTAGTTGTGTATAGAAACTATCTGTTAAGAGTTTCACATCTTGGAATTACTCCATATGTTTCATATATCCACTTTCTTATCCCTAATCTACTGCTCTATGTCCCCTCCTGAATCATAAGACAGAGGCAGGGATTATGTCTTGTTATCTGTTTATTTTATTCACTTATTTGTCTTTTTATTTGATTCAAGAGAAAAAGACGAAAATACATCACAGAACCTGCCTATCAGTCAATGTGAGGTCCAGTGGGCCACAGCACTGGCATCACTCCAGGTTGTTAGACATGTGCAATCCCTGGCCTTATCCCAGCCCTACTGAATTAGAATATGCATTATATTTTTCTTTCCAGCACTTATTTTTGGTTTGCAGGGGCATCTGCAGGTTTGTTACATGGGTAAATTACAGGTTGTGGTGGTTTGTTGTACAGATTATTTCATCATTCAGGTGACGAGAATAGTATGCAAAAGGTAGTTTTTCAGTGCGTACCCTCCTCAGGCCCCCAACCTTCAAGGAGGCCCTTGTGTCTATTTTTTCTTTTATATATCTATATGTACTCAGTGTTTAGTTTACACTTATAAGTGAGAGCGTGCTATATTTGGTTTTCTGTTCCTGTTTTTAATTCTCTTAGGATAATGGCCTCCAGCTCCATCCACGTTGCTGCAGAATGCACGGTTTTGTTGTTTTTATGTTTGCATAGCATTCCATGGTGTATATGTAGCACATTTTCTTTATCCAGTCTATGATTCATGGGCATCTAGGTTGATTCCCTGCTATTGCTATTGTGAGTAGTGCCGCAATGAATATGCACATGTATATGTCTTAATAGTAAAGTGACTTGTATTCCTTTGGGTATATGCCTACTATTGAAATTGCTGGGTCAAATGGTAGTTCTAAGTTCTTTGAGAAATCTTCAAAATGCTTTCTCCATTGGCTGAACTCATTTGCATTCTCATTAGCAGTCTTTAAATGTTCTCTTTTCTCTGCAACGTCACCAGCATCTGTTATTTTTGAATTTTTAATAGCCGTTCCACTGGTATAAGGTAGTATCTCACTGTGGTTTTGATTTCCATTTCTCTAATTATTAGTGATGTTGATCATTTTTTCTTACGTTTGTTGGCCACATACATGTCTTGAGAGCTGTCTGTTCATGTCCGTTGTTCACTTTTTAATGGGTTTGTTTTTTACTTGCTTATTTAAGTTCCTTATAGATTGTGAATATTAGACCTCTGATGGATGCATAGTTTACAGATCTTTTCTTCCTTTCTGAGGATTTTGAGAGTTGTCTGTTTTCTGCTTTGCAGAAGCTCTTTTATTTAATTAAGTCCCCCTTGGCAATTTTTGTTTTTGTTGAAATAGCTTTTGGCATCTTCACCATGAAATCTTTGCCAGGACCTATATTCAGAGTCGTATTTCCTAGGTTATCTTCTAGAGTTTTTATAGTTTTAGGTTTTACATTTCAGTTTATAATCCATCTTGAGTTGACTTTTACATATGGTGAAAGGAGGGGGTCGAGTTTCATTTTCTGCATATGACTAGCCAGTTATCTCTGCACCATTTATTGAATAGGAAGTCCATTCTTTTTTGGTAGTTTTTGTTGACTTGTTGAAAATCATATGGCTGTTTATGTGTATGGCTTTATTCCTGGGTTCTTTCTTCTGTTCCACTGGCCTATGTCTGTTTTTGTAATGGTAAGTGCCATGCTGTTTTGGTTACTGTAGTCTTGTGGTATAGTTTGAAGTCAGGTAGTATGATTCTTCCACCTTTGTTCTTTTTGCTTAGGATTGCGTTGGCTATCTGAGCTCTTATTTGGTTCCATATGTACTTTAGAATAGTTTTTCCTAATTCTATGATGAGTGTCCTTGGTAATTTGATAGGAATGGTATTGAAACTATAAATTGCTTTGGGCAGGATAGCCATTTTATCAATATTGATTCTTCCTATTCATGAGCATAGAATGTTTAACCATTTGTGTCATCTTTTACCTCTTTCAGCAATGCTTTTTAATTCTCAATGACATCTCACCACCCTGGGTAGCTATATCCCTAACGTGTGTGTGTGTGTGTGTGTGTGTGTGTGTGTGTGTGTGTTTATTGTGAATGACATTGCCTCTTTGATTTAGATCTCAGCTCGGACATTATTGGTGTATAAACATACTATTAATTTTTGTACATTGATTTTGCATACTGAAACTTCTGAAGTTCATCAGATATAGTAGTCTTTTGGCACAGACTGTGGGGTTTTCTAGTATAAAAATCCTATTGTCCACAAACAGAGATACTTTTATGTCCTCTCTTTCTATTTGGATAGCTTTTATTTCTCTTGCTTGATTGCTCTCAGTATGACTCCCAATATAATGCTGAATAGGAGTCATGAGAGTGTACGTCCTTGTGTTGTTCTGGATCTTAAAGAAAATGTTTCCAGCTTTTGCCTGTACAGTATAATGTTGGCTATGCATAGGTGGCTCTTAATTTAAGGTATATTCATTTTATGCCTAGTTTGTAGAAGCTTTTAAACATGAAGACATGTTGAATTTTATTGAAAGCCTATTCTGTGTCCGTCAAGACACTCATGTGGTTTTTATTTTTAGTTCTGTTTATGTGTTGAAGCGTATTTATTGATTTGCGTATGTTGAACCAACCTTGCATCCTAGGTACAAAGCCTATTTGATCATGGTAGATTAGCTTTTTGATGTGCTGCTGGATTCAGTTTGCTAGTATGTTGTTTTTACATCTATGAAGATTTTTACATCTATGGTTATCAGGGATATTGACCTGATATTTTCTCTTTTCATTGTGTTTGTTTTTAGGTTTTGGTATGATAATGATACTGGCCCCATAGAATAAGTTGGGGAGGATTTCTTCCCCCTCAATATTTGGGAAGAGATTCAGTAAGATTGGCACAAGTTCTTTATACATCTGATAGAATTTGTCTGTTATCTCTTATCCAGGGCTTTATTTGGTTGGTAGGTTTTTTTAAATTACTTATTCAATTTTGGAACTCACCTGGGAATTTATCCATTTCTTCTGTTTTCTAGTTTGTGTTAATAGAGTTGTTTATAATAGTGTCTGAGGGTTTTTTGTATTTCTGTGGAACCAGTGATTATGTCACCTTTGTCACTTATGATTGTGTGTTTTTTACTTTTCTCTCTTTATTGTTCTAACTAGTGGTCTGTTAATCTTATTTATTATTTCATATAACTAACTTTTGGCTTCATTGATCTTTTCTATGGTTTTTCACATCTTAATTTAGTTCATTTTAGCTCTGTTTCTGGTTATTTATTTTCTTCTGCTTGCTTTGAAGTAAGTTTGCCCTTGTTTTACTCATTACTTTAAGAGTGATGTTATGTTGTTAGTTTGAGATCATTTAAACTTTTTCATGTGTGCTATAAACTTTCTTCTTAATAATGCTTTAGCTGTGTCCCAGAGATTCTGGAACATTGTATCTTTGTTTTCCTTAGTGTCAAGGAATTTTTGATTTTTACCTTAATTTGTTTGTTTGCCCAAAAGTTATTCAGGAGCCTATGTTTTTGACAAATCTTCCTTTCTGTCTGTCTGTTTCTTTCTTTTCTTTTCCTTCCCTTCTCTTTCTTTTTCTTTCTTTCTTTCTTTCTTTCTTTCTTTCTTTCTTTCTTTCTTTCTTTCTTTCTTTCTTCTCTTTCTCTTTCTCTCTTTCTCTCTCTCTCTTTCTCTCTTTCTCTCTTTCTCTCTCTCTTTCTCTTTCTCTCTTTCTCTCTCTCTCCTTCTCTCACTCTTTCTTTCTTCCTTTCCCTCTCTTTCTTTCTTTCTCTCTTTCTCTTTCTCTCTCTCCTTCTTTCTTTTCTTTTCTTTTCTTTTCTTTTCTTTCTTTCTTTCTTTCTTTCTTTCTTTCTTTCTTTTCTTTTCTTTTCTTTTCTTTTCTTTTCTTTCTTTCTCTTTCTCTTTCTCTTTCTTTCTTTCTCTCTCTCTCTCCTCTCACTCCTTCCTTCCTTCCTTCCTTCCCTCTTTTCTTTCTTTCTTTCTTTCTTTCTTTCTTTCTTTCTTTCTTTCTTTCTTTCTTTCTTTCATGAGACACAGTCTTACTCTTGTCACCCAGCCTTGAGTGCAATGGCAGCACTTTATTGGCTCATTGCAAACTCCACTTCCTAGGTACAAGCAATTCTCTGCATCAGCCTCTCCTGTAGCTGCGATTACAGGCACCAGCCACCATGCCTGGCTAATTTTTGCGTTTTTAGCAGAGACAAAGTTTCACCATATTGGCCAAGCTGGTCGTTTTTCAATATTCCTTACTACAAACACAGTTATGAAAAGTGGCCTGGAGTGTTTGGGGCTTTGCATTCTCGGCATCCCCAACGAGAAATTTAGGAGTTTATGAGAGGGGAGGAGTGTCTCTCAATGATATCCACTCTTTGATCTTCCATCATGTTGACTTTTGGTGAATTTTCATGTGAGTATCCCACTCCATTGAACACCTTAAATAATATGACAGAGGCTGGGGTCAAATCCATTTAGGTTTTCTCATACAGTATTTATATAAGGCTATTATTAACAGAACTTCTAGCAACGGGATTAGACCAACCTGTAGTTTTGACTTCACTTATATTTCCCATGGTCCTGGACTCGGTCACTTTAAAGAAGTCTAAAAGGATATCAACAGGTTTTATTCTATAAAACCAAATTGTAGTAGTCTCAGAACAATGTATTATCCAGCACAACTGATACAAGGGAGTTTACATAGATTGGCTTATCTTTGGTTATCACTGCAATAGATGATTTGCTTAATAGAATCTGAATTTGCATGGAGAGATGGTCCATGGCTCATTCTGACCACATACAAACATATAGCCCAAAGGAACACAAGTGTCCAGTTCAGAATTTTTTATTAAGCTTTATTTGGATCATCATTACATTGGGCTGATTAAGCATGTCCCATGTCATTGAAGAGTTGCAGCCTGGATTGTATACATGGCATAAGCCAAAGTGCTTAGACATCAGAAGAAGCCAGTGAAAATTCTACAGCCAGATAGAAACAATGTTATGCAAGTTCTTGTGATTCTTTAGGTGAGAGGTGGGGTATCTTTTTGGGAGCAGTCATTTATGGCATCAGGCACAGCAGGGCAGTTTAGGACTGGCCATGCCCACATAAGTTTTTCTGTTTCAAAGCACTTGGATGAGATGACAAATGGAACAGCAGGCTGGATGGTCAGCAACAGATGCTATTTCACTCAGGCAGGCCATATGATTATTTTGCCAGCCTCCGATTTTGGATCTAGGTGACAAAGAGAGCCTTAATTAACACATCTTCTTCTTCACAACTCTTGATGTACAAGCCATTTCCTCCCCAGATGTCAGAGTTATTGCTTTATCTGTAGCCAGGAAATTTTGTGTGCCCTATTTCAGTATAACTTCGCCATTCTTCTCCCCAATCTGCTATTAATCTAACCCAGAGTTTTCATATGGAAAAAGGCAAGTGGAACAAATACATTTTTATAGAATATGCAGAGACTCATTATACCTCCCATGTTTGCCCACATAGACCATTGTATAGGGATTCAGTTAGCAGTAAGTAGAGTTGCCCTCTGGATCTGCAGTTTCTGCATCCACAGATTCAAGTAAACTTTGATTGCAAATATTTGCAAAAGAACACAATAAAAATAGAAATACAACAATAAAATTACAAATAAAAACAATATAGCATAACAACTATTTGCATAGCACTTACATTGTATTAGTGTTATGAGTAATCTAGAAGTGACTTTAAGGACTACAGGAATATATGCATAGGTTATATACAAATACGATGCCATTTTATATAATGGACTTGATTTGAGCATCTGTGGATTTTGGCATCCATGGAAATCCTGCATCCAAACCTCATGGATACCAAGGGACAATTGTATATGCTCAGTCAAGTGCTTAGTGTTCTTATGATCTGGGACTATTTCAGTCCAACAAGAGAATTCAGGTGGCTGATTGAGAATTTAGTTTGAGGACCCTAGATTCGCTTTTGTCTGGGCTGCCACCTAAAGGCATACCAACCAGGCTGACACAGTCAGGTGGAATTCCATATATTAAAATAGTCTTATATGATTTTCTGCCCTTTTCATCCTGATTATTACTCAGTAGGAGATTAAGGGAATATGAACTTGTTCTTGAGAAGGCCATATTCAGTGAGTCAGCTACTTTAGAGTAGGTAAACCAGGAGAAGATGAGAGGATTGATTACATATTTTTTTTTCCAGTAAGTTTTTGAAGTGGTTATTCCAAACACTGAATAGTAGTGAGTGTGGAAAATCTAATAAATAATAAAATGTGGCAGGCGTGGTGGCTCATGCCTGTAATCCCAGCACTTTGAGAGGCTGAGGCGTGCAGATCACAAGGTCAGGAGTTCAAGACCATTGTGGCTAATATGGTGAAACCATGTCTTTATTAAAAATACAAAAATTAGCTGGGCATGGTGGCATGCATCTGTAGTCTCAGCTACTCAGGAGGCTGAGGGAAAAGAATCGCTTCAACAGGGAGGCAGAGGTTGCAGTGAGCTGAGATCACACCACTGCATTCCAGCCTGGGCAACAGAGTGAGTCTCTGTCTCTAAATAAATGAATTAATAATGCCAAATGGCGAGTTTGGAAAATCTAATACCTTGACTATCATTTTATTATTAGGTGACCTTTGCAACAAATGATACAATGTTACCAGACTGTAGATGGTCTGGAAACCAGCAAATAAGATCCAGTTTAGTTTCATGGGCCACACTGGTATGGCTGGAGGTGACTGATTGGCCTGAAACAGCAGCCCTGTAACCTGAAACAAGGTAGGATGGTGATGTTGGCACCTTTATTAAAGAGAGCCATAAATATTCTTATTCCCACCATCTCTTCTTAATTTTGAACCATACTTGTGTTGCAGTCCAGGGATAGGATTTCAAATTTATTTTAAATGTGATAGAAGCTGTTGATCAATAATGAGCAGAACAGGGAGGAGATCTGATTACATTTAAATATTAACAGGATCAACCTGCCTTTTTTGTGAAGAATAGATTTTAATGGGGGTACATTTAAGATGCTAAGGCATAGCATATGATCAAGCAATTTTACTCCTAGGTATATACCCAAAAGCAATGAAAACATGTCTACAGAAAATTTATAAATAAATGTCCACAGTTTATATTTTTCATAACAGTCAAAAGGTAGAAACAACACATATGTATTAACTAATGAATGGATAAATAAAATGTGTATAGCTATACAATAAAATATTATTTGGCAATAAAAAGAAATGAAGTGCTTGTATATGCTACAATGTGAATGAACTTTGAAAAGATTGTACTAAGTGAGAGAAGACAGTCATGAAGGCAATATATTGTATGATTCATTTTATATGAAATGTTCAAAATAGGAAAACTCATAGATAATTAATCAGATTAGTTGTTACCTATGGCTATAAATGATGGTAGGACTGAGGGTTCTAGCATTGGGGAATGGTTTACTTTTTGAGGAAAGGAAATACTCTAAGATTGTATGTGCTGATAGATACACAACTGTGTGACTATATTGCATTGTATACTTTAAATGAGTGAGTTATCAGATATATGAATTATGTCTCAATAAAACTGTTTTTTTTTTTTTTAAGAATCTAAGGCAGTATTTCAAAATCCTGGTGGCTGCTTGGCTATAGTTGTAGTGGTGGAATTGGTGAAAAGTGGCTCAAATCTGAAAGTAGAGCCAACAGAATTTGCTGCATAATCAAATATGGAATGTGAAAGAAATGAGTTGCTAGAGAGGAGCATACAGTTTTTGGCCAACCCATACCAAATGCTGCTAATGATTTATGTAAGATAATGATTAAACATTGATCATTGGATTTGACTACAACCTTATCACATAAGGTTTCCACATAGTGGCAGCACCTAAAGCCTGTACAATTTAAGAGAGAATGGGAGGATAAGGAATATGTAGACATACATAATTATTTTAAAAAGTTTTACATTAAGGGTGAACAGATGGATGTGGGGGTACCTAAAGAGGGATGTGTGGTGAAATTGGTTTATTCAAATATTATTATTAATATAACATCTTTGCATATTGGTAAAAATGACTTGTTAGAGAAGATAAACAAATATAGAAGAGAAAAGTGCATGAGTAAAATCCTTAAATATTGAGGGTGGAGGGTATTGCATTCTTTAAAGGGACAGTTCATCCATGGTAACAGTTGGACTTGTTTGGGGACTTATTTGGTATGGTAATAATATAAAGAAGCAAGCTGATACATTTAACATGGCAGTATGCAAAATTCTCTTCTGATTGTTTATATCTTCTCTGTTAAATGTAGATGCATAGTGATCAGCCATAAGTTAAAGACATGTAGAGATGAGTGTATGAAAAAGTCTAATAAGCTGCAAAATAGTTGTCTGAAAGATGGTGATTGATTTGGGCTCCACTGCAGTGTGGGCTTATAGATTTAAAATGAAAAGAGGTAGAATAATTTGGGAGTTCCATGCAGCTGTGTTCACCTGTTTGCATGTAGAAGTGGAGTATAAGAAAGTGGATTTGACTAGCCAGTATATTAATTTACAGGGGCTGCCATAAGGAATACTACAGACTGGGTGCTTTAAACAACAGAAACTTATTTTCTCTCACAGTTCTGGAGGCTAGAAGTCCAAAATCAACAATATGTCAGCAGTATTGATTTTATTGAGGCCTCTTTTTGTAGTTGGTAAATAGTGGCCTTCTCTGTATCTTCACATGGTTTTCCTGTGTCGTAATCTCCTCCTTGAAAGATACCAGTCATATTAGATTAGAGTCCACCCATGTCACCTCATTTCGTCTAATTACCTTTTCAAATACTCTATTTCCAAATATAGTCCCATTCTAAGATACTGGCCGTTAGCACTTGAATCCATGAATTTTTGCAATGTGAAGGGCAATGGCATTTCAGCCCATAACAACAAATGCTGGAGTTTTAAAATTTAAATATATTGGAGTGAGAGAGGGTATATGTAAGAGAATTGTAATCTTGTTCTCATATAGCTTACCATTTAAGAAAGGGATCAAATGAGAAACAAACCAAAGAATTAATTTTTCAATAAACTGGGGATGATAATTGCTAAGAAGGAAAATTAAGTGGGGCGAGATGATAGAGAACGACTAAGGTGTGTGTGCTGTTTTGTATAGGCTGAAAAGAAGGTTCTTTGTGATGTGACATTTGAGCAGGAAGGAAGATCTGAAGGAAACAAATGCAGGGAGCCATGAACATATTACTGGGCAGAGAAAGCATAAGTGTACATGCCCTGAGGCAAGCTACTAATTTGAATATTTAAGGAACAGCCAGGATACCTAGGTGACTGGTGTCAACAGTAGGAAATGAGATCAGAAAGGCATTAAGTAGAAGCTCTTTTATCTGGTGAACTTGTGACTCTAATTTATTTAATTAATCAAAAGTTGATGATATTAGGGAATTATGTGATACCTACATAGTCATTTTATCCTATTTTTCCTTTAAAAGGGAGGTACAATTTACAGAGAGTGAAATGCACCAAATTTAAGTGCACAATGAGTTTTCACTATTGTAAAACCTTGTATAACTCATACCACATTAGAAACTGCATCTAAAATAGTTCGTCCTGTGGTGCTCTTGTTCTCCAATCCCCTGAACACCTACACACTGAACATGCAGTGCTTCTGCAAGGGTGGGCAAGGAGAATCCTCATTATTTTTTCTGGCTCTTTGAATGATGTTTTGATGATAACAATATGTGTTACTACTACTACTACTAATGAATGTATATTGAGTTCTTATTACAGTCCAGGCACTGTTATAAGAGGTTACATGTTACATCCCTGTGCTCATCCTAGCCTTACAAGGTAGCTACCACCATTCACATTTTATGAATAGGAAAACCAAGGCATTAAACATTTAAGGAACTTGAATCAAGGTACATAATTAATGAGTGTTGCAACCTGGACTCAAATCATGACAGTGTAACTCTGAAATGTTTTCTTTTATAGCCTATGTTAGGTTCTCCTAAGAGTTGAATTTTGTGTTATCAATATTCTCTTTTCCCTTAGTTTATATGCAAGTGAGGGCATTTTTTGTTTGTTTGTTTTAGTTTTGTTTATTGCTTCTCTTCTACCACCTTTTAGTAAAAGGCATTTATTTAGCATTATATTTGTTGGCTTGTCTCTTAGTTTATCTTTTAGTGTTACGTGGTTATTACAGCAAACACTGGATTAGGCTGTGAGTGGATATCTTGGGTTTAAGTTAATTTTTATCTTTTTTTTCTTTGAGACAGAGTCTCACTCTTTCACCCAGGCTGTAGTGCAGGGGCATGATCTCAGCTCACTGCAGCCCCCACCCTCCAGATTCAAGCGAGTTTCCTGTGTCAGCCTCTCCAGTAGTTGGGATTACGTCTGCCACCACACCCAGCTAATTTTTGTATTTTTAGTAGAAATGGTGTTTCACCATATTGGCCAGGCTGGTCCTGAACTCCTGACATCAGATGATCCACTGCTCTCAGCTTCCCAAAGTACTGAGATTATAGGTGTGAGCCACCATACCTGGCCAATTTTTTATCTTTATTCATGCAAATATCTGTTTTCTTATTAGTTAGATCTGAAGCTAATTTGTGGTATTTTTTTCAATGCTTACTACATTTATCAGCACATAAACCAAACTACAAAATTATTTGGTCATTAGCTCACAGAAGCTCCTGCATAACTATTTAAAACATTTAAAGTATGCTGAGAGCCTGAAACTTCTGGAAGCACTACCAGCAGCCTTAAACACTCATTTTCAGGATCCACTGGCAACCTCAAGTTTAGCCTCATAAATAGACTGAAAAACTTGCTCAAATTACACAATTTTCTACAAAAGAATGTTTATGAGTACAGATTAAATATATGTCAAATAGCTGGTAAATTCCCTAAGTAATAACCTTCTAATTAAAAAACAACAACAAATAAAAAATCAAAGCGAAAACCAAACATTTTTTCTTCTTAATTTACCAACATAGTTAGGAAAACCTTAAACTTTATCTAGATTTTATTTATTATATTTAAAACAATTTCTAATAAAGATAGGAAATATGGTACGTATTTTCAAGGAAAAACCCTATAATATAGACAGTCTTGCTGATATCATTACTTAATGTTTTCAAAACAATTAGGAAAAGGGTAATAGTATTAGATAGAAAAGGCTGTAGTTTATGCAAGTTGGTCATGCCCCACATTGGCTTGGCAAGCCAGGGGATATTGCAGAACTTGGATTTTCTGACTGTTTGAGAAACAGAACAGTATTTACAAATAAATAGGGGTTTCCTGGAATAGAAACTTAATACAGATGCTGATTCTCTTAAATAAACCTGGGCCACCAACTGTGCTTATGTTGATTCCTATTCTGTGTTTAAAGTCCCATTTTTCTGCTCAGTTTTCTTCTCTGAAGAGGAATGTTGAAATACAATATATGAGATTATTATTTTATAAGTACCAGGGGATTAGATTTCTGTGAAGGATAAAGTTTAGCCTGTCTTCAAGATATAGGTAAAATTTAAAAACCTAAAAAGTATAAGGAGAATCTGTTTCATAATTAGATAAGAAGTTGAAACAGCAACTTAGTTTATCACATGAAATATTATAGTTAGACGTTTTTCCATGCTAATGTCTTAATATGTAGCGCTAGCAGGCTATGAAATTAGGATAATTTGAATATTGCTTGAGTGGCAATAATATGTAATTTTGACTGTTTATTATAACTAAAGTTTAAATTAAATTCTCAATAACCTCAACTGTTAGGCTCTTATTAGAAAATGACTTATCTTAGACATTTTAATGTTTAATTAATACTAAGTGATTTCAGATTTTCTATTATAATATTCTTCATTTTTCTTAAACAATTTTTTAAATTCTTTATCCTGCTTAAGACTCACAATATTTTGTGAGATGGATGGGGCAAGAAATATAAGCAAATGAAACACTGAGTAGCAAGATACCTACCTAAAGTCATCCCTTTGTTTGATGACAGAGCCAGGGATGGTGCTGTCTACATCTTCCAGGATCATTTATGTATAAGGTACTCCTTCTAAACTTGGGGATAGCCAGGTAGTGACCATCAGTGTTATATGTACTTCTGTATGGGATTGTTTTCTACAATAAACTGAAAATACCCTATCTTTGGCTCTAAAACAGAAAATTTGATAGCTTAAATTGTTTCATATCTCAAATTTAGAAATGTGTGGACACAGTAACAGGAAATAAATATGGGAGAATTAATCCCTTATTATCAGGTTTACAGGCTGATTTCCAATATTTAGCTATCATTTTTATAGAAAATTAAAGTTGAAATGAAACAAAGTATATAATAACATGTCACTTTTTTCTAAGAAAAAAAAAACCCAAATGTCATGGAATCCGTGTTTAGATTTACATATATCTCTCCATTTTTAATATATATATTGAGTAAATGTAAATGTAACTTTGTTACTAAAATAAAATCTGTTACAACAATTATTTTTTAACTGACATTTCATGTGAATTTTGAATTTTTTGCTAGTTTAGGTTGGTTATAACAGGCAACAGAATTTCTTTTGCTTTTTTGTGCTGTCAGCTTCTGTTAATTTAAAGAGCTTGTGCTCAGCAAATTATACTTTGATGTTATTCTTTTGAGACAAACGTTTATGAAGTATTTCAAGTGTCTTTGTACTTAATTCTGTTCACCCCAGATAGCTCTGTCAAAACTTTGTCACTTATCTAATTGTCATCAATAAGTTTATATTTTACTTGATGTTATTTGAAATGTAACAAATGGTGTCAGATTATGTTTCATCTGATTTAGTTACTTTATACATATAAATTGATTAACCAGTTAAACAAATGTAGTAGTATAAATAAAACAAATATGTATAATGTATTAATTCTGTACTTTGAATATCTCTTAATAATTATGTACATATCTATACCCTTTAGAATTCTTGCTCCAATAATTGTAAATCATTTATATTAATATGATTTACTCCTCTGATAAATTATTTGGATGCTTGCTATCTATTTTAAATACACATCTATTGTGGATATTTTCTATGCAGATCAGGTGGGATTTTGGAGGCTAAGTAATATTTGATTTGTGTCTTGTAATTGCTCTACTTGAGAATTGAAGGACAATTTTTTCTTTTATATATATTTATTTATTTTATTTTTATTTATTTATTTTTTTTGAGACAGAGTGTCACTCTTGTCACCCAGGCTGGAGTGCAATGGTGTGATCTTGGCTGAATGCAACTTTCACCTCCCAGTTTCAAGTGATTCTCCTGCCTCAGCCTCATGTGTAGCTGGGATTGCAGCGTGTGCCACCATGCCTGGCTAATTTTTGTAATTTTAGTAGGGAGAGGTTTCACCATGTTGGCCAGGCTGATCTCGAATTACTGACCTCATGTGATCCACCTGCCTTGGCCTCCCAAAGTACTGGGATTATAGGCGTGAGCCACCATGCTCAGCTCTGTTTTATATTTTAATAATTATCTGTTCTGCGAGATGCTTTATAAGTATCATCTTATGTAATCCTCATAACAAATGAGATTTAGGTTTGGCACTTCTGTCCTCATTACACATATGAGGAAACTATGGCTTAGAAAGTCTTCCATTCCTAGGAAATGTGTAGACCCAGACGTGTCTGTCTATAAAGGCCAGATCTTACTCACTATAATATATTGTATCCCAGATGATTTCCATTTCAGTATTATTGGCTAGTCAGAAGTACTGAATTAGACTAAAGTCAGAATTGCACTATTTGACAGCCTGATGCTATAAAGAATATCATGATAAGACTTTAAGGTAATTACAATACAACTTGAAGAAATCAAATAGTTTGTCAAGGGCCTAGTAGAAAAGTGGCAGATCTAGTATTAGGTATTGAAATGTTAGTCAACTAGCTTACTTTTAACTTTCATTTATTTAGGCTTTTAATTTTGGATTTGAAGGCTTAAGTGCTGATGTATTTGAGAACATCCATTAAGTCATACATTTCATATTATATGTTCTTTATGCAAATGTGTACAATTAATGAAATTTTCT
The DNA here is from genome assembly GCF_009761245.1 of Sapajus apella. Lineage (NCBI taxonomy): Eukaryota > Metazoa > Chordata > Mammalia > Primates > Cebidae > Sapajus > Sapajus apella. Next base: position 17,683,703 of record NW_022436958.1, read on the forward strand.
TCTCTTTTTTAATGCAGTGGAATGCATCCTGCTTTATTCTTGGAGTTCACCTGTGTGGCTTGGATTTATCACAGTAGCATTTGTCTTCAATCTGTGTGTTAACTAAAAATCAAGGAAAGACATGAGGAGATTTGTTTACTGCAAGGTGGTTCTAGCCACTTCACTGATGTGGGTTCTTGTTGATGTCTTCTTACTGCTGTACTTCAGTGAATGTAACAAATGTGATGAGAAGAAGGAGCGATCTCTGCTGCCTGCATTGAGGGGTAAGTGCTCATGAAGCAAATATTGTTTTTATAGAGATGAGAAGAGTGGTGACTTGACAAAATAAGAAACTTCAGAATCAGAAGAGTTTTGCCTTAGTGAGTTAGAAGAATATATAGCAGCACTATTAATACACATTTAACCATGGAGAAGTTACTTTACCTTTCTTGGTCTTTGGTGCCTTCTTGGAAGAAATGAGAAGCGTTTGCTAACCTCTAAGATACCATTCAACCTAATAAAGTCCAGTGTTCTATGACTATATGAAAAGCACAGTTTAGTGAACATTCAAACTGGGCAGCATTTTAAATCTAGGCTCCGAGAAGCCAAAAGCCTTTAAAGACCAAGCACATAACATAAAACAGAAAAAATGCTGAAGTGAGACAGGTGGCGATTGTAGCAAACGAACTGTGCATGAATGATACCACTGAAGACTTCCAAAACAGTTGAAATAAAACAACCAATTTTTAAAACAAAATACATGGTGGTATTCAGATTCACCAGATTGCTGGCTATATGCTAAGTGAAAAGATAATTTCAAGTCTACTACAAAATTACTTTAATTCAGTATTTTCCTCTTGAGGGACCAGTTTCAAAGACTAAATATGAATATAAACATAGTAATGTGTATGAATGGTTATTTATCAAGTAAAGGCATAGAGATTTGTTTTCTGCGAAGCTATTCCAGTTTTCTGTATGCTTTCATTTTTGTTGACTTCAAGATCTATAAATATATTTCTAAAATATTCCTAGAAAATGGAATACTTTTAAAGTGTAAGAGTACTCAAAATTAGTTTTATTCTCATTGAACTAACATATTCTCTGGCATAAGTTTTCTTCATAAATCTGACAACAGGCAAACTTCAACTGAAGTTTGATGAAATGTTTGTACTTTTTGAAAAAGTGAATCTAAATTATCAAGGTGAGATTTTCATTTATTTAATGAATGTGATCTGCTTTTAATGTTATAGATACTTTCAAGATTATTAAACAAAATAATAAGCAGAATTGCATTAACACTATCAGATTATATGAAGTTTAGGAAAACAGAAGAGCATTTCCAAAATTCAATTTTTGTTCAAAGAGTACTTTAGATATGTTGAGTTTGCTTTAGATTGCAAAAATACTCTTGTTCAATTGGAGAAATTCTGAATAGCTTTCTTTTTAGAAAAAATAAATCTTTCATTTTAGTTTTTGACTAATACAAATAATTTTAAAAAATACTTTGGAAGTGACTGATTCTAGACCCGCTTAAGTGGCTTGCATTTTTTTTGTTGTTGTTTGTTTGTTTTTAATGCCTTGACACTACAATTATTCTGAGAGGGAAACATTATGAGTCCACCAGTTTTTAACAAATGAACATGGGGAATGATTTGCTGATCTTCAATTAAAACCCCAGAATTCATCAGCCGTCTCAGCTTCTTTGTCAGAATCAGTTGAGTTGATGCTTGGCTGAAAGTAAAAAGTGTTTCTGATGGATTACATCAGTTTGGAATGATCATTCTGTCATTTGTTGAAGGAAACCATCTAGGTTGGCCACAAAAAAATGTTATAATCCGATTCAGCAAAACTTTGATAGCCTTTTCTGCATGTAACAAAAAGTTATAGTTTTGCTGATTTATGTCCTTAATGCTCCTTAGGTCTTAAATCTCAAAATGTGAAATTTAACAATGGAAGGCAAAAGTAATAACTTTTCTTTTTACTTAAATTGTAAAACTAAACTATTGTTCTCCTTGCTTACAAGACTTATTATTTTAGTTCTTTCGTGTTGTTAAAAAATATAGACTTGGTGGCTAACAAAGAACAGAAATTTATTTCTTACAATTTTGGGGGCTGGGGATTCTAAGATCAAGGTGCTAACAGATACAATGTCTGATAAGGGCCTGTTCCTTATAAACCGCTGTCTTCCTATTAACCTCACATGGCAGAATAGTTGAGGAACCTCTCTGGGGCATACTTTATAAGGGCACTAATTCTATTCCTGAGGGTTCCGTCTTCATGACAAAATCACCCCCTACAAAGGCCCCAACTCCTAATATCATCACTCTGAAGTTAAGATTTCAGTATATGAATTTTGCTGAGACATAAGCATTCAGTCCATTGTACTAGTTTAGTTTTACATTGATATTATTTGTCTTGAATAAATGGAAAATAGACTTGAGGGTTTTAATTTCATTTTCAGTTGTGACATTACTTCAGAATTTTACTTTCAGAATTTGCACCATGTATTCAAAATATTTTATTTGTAAGCAGATGATGCTGTGCAAAGTGTACCTAACTGAAATTTTGATGTTTGAAGTCTGCTAAAAACAGGCTTTATTTAAGTTAAAAAAAGATTCTTCTGAGCTTGTGCATCTCCATTATAAAAGCAAAGGTTTTGGAGTAGACAGCTTCTAAGATCCTTTATATGTCTAAATTAAAAAAAAATTCCTAAGGACCCAATGTTAGCATATACTATCAATTTTTGAGATATTTTCATTCATTAATTCACTCATCAATTAATTACTTAGTAAGTTGTTACTGTATGCAAATCCTGGGGTTATAACTGAGGTCCCTGATGTTTGGGACATAAAGGAACAAGGCTCCCACCTGCCATGGAGCTTAAAGTCAAATATATAGTAAGCATTTTTCTTTTTCTATATATATTTATGTGACTCATGTGTGTGTGTGTGTGTCTGTGTCTGTGTGTAGTCATGTGCCATATAATGATTTTTTTTGTCAACAACTGCTTGCATATATAATGGTGGCCCTATAATATTTTAAAATAATGATCAGTGATGTTAAGCTTTTTTTCTTATGATTATTGGCTGCATGTATGTCTTCTTTTGAGAAGTGTCTGTTCATGTCCTTTGCCCACTTTTTAATGGTTTTTATCTTGTAAATTTGGTTAAGTTCCTTATAGATGCTGGGTATTAGACTTTTGTCAGATGCATAGATTGCAAAAATTTTCTCCCATTCTGTAGGTTGTCTGTTTACTCCGTTGTTAGTTTATTTTGCTGTGCAGAGGTTTTTAGTTTAATTAGGTCCAATTTGTCAGTTTTTGCTTGTCGCAATTGCTTTTGGTATCTTCATCATGAAATCTTAGTGTGTGCTCTGTCCTGAATGGTGTTAATCAAGTTGTCTTCCAGGGTTATTACAGTTTTGGGTTTTATGTTCAAGTCTTTAATTATGTAATGAATGACTGAATATATATTTAACTAAAAATGTAAAATGTTAGAAATGATTACAAAACAAAATTGATATTAGCATCAGGAAGAAGAAGAGGAACTCGGATCTAGAGTTTTAGATAAAACTTCTCAAGCCAGGCATGGTAGTTTGTACCTGTAATTCCAGGTACTCAGAAAGCTGAGGTTAAGGATTGCTTGAGTTCAGGAGTTTGAGTCCAGCATGGGCAATATAGTGAGACTCCATCTCAAAAAAGAAAAAAAAAAAGAAACTTCAGAAGGGCTGTAACATTAAAATTGAGGTTTACAAGCTTAGAGTAGGAAATAACTAGTAAAAAGCAAAAAACAAAAACAAAAAAACCTAAAATTTTAAAGAAATCATAAAGATTCCAGTAAACCCAGGTTACTGGAGAAAAATATGGAGTGGGGATTTCACAAGTAACAGCTCTTCAAGTGTAGAGTAATTAAGGCTATATAATTGGAACAGAGAAGCACAGGGGGAGACAAGTTGTCTGAAGGAAAAGAATTAGCCTCCGGATGTCAAACCACATATGTTTCAAACCTTCAATATATGACAAGAGAGGCACTGCGGATCAATGGGAAAAGAGAGGCTGTTCAATAAGTGGAACTGAGAATAAAATGGTAATCCATGTGGAAAGAGATAAAATTGGATGCCTAACTCATGTCGAAACGTTTGGGTTTAGGACTTAAAATGTCAAAACCAAAACTAAAACTTTTGCAGAAAAATATTTAGACAGCTATAAGACATTGGAATAAAAAATTCTTAAAAAATAAAAAATTACCACAAAAAATATTGATAAATTTGACTATATTAAACTTGAGAATGTTAGTTCATTCAAATGTACCTTAAGGAAGGTAAAAAGAGAAGTTAAAAATTGTAGAATATATTTAAAGAAAACACAATTGACACATTATTAAGTATATATAAATAACTTTGCATATATCAAGTATATATAAAATTTTTTTATAATAAGAGAAGCCCAAATTACCCAATAGAAAAATGTGGGCAACAGAAATGAGGTGATACTTCATAGAAAATGAAAGGCTTATGGGAAATAAACTTGTGAAGATATAATTAACAGCAGCTGTACTTGACAAAATGCAGATTGGGATAAAGTGATGTATCACTTATATGTAGTTGGTAAAAACTAAAAATGGCTGATAATATCAATATCTAATTGGGCATTATCTCTGAAATCCAAACATTGATATATAATTCAGCACTTACAGTCATATACCCAAGAAAATTTCTACATAAACAAAATGTCCATAGCACTACTATTCATACAAATAAAGCCTGAAAATGGCTGATCAATCTATTAGTGGAAAACTTGATGAATAAATGTTAGTATATCAGTAGAAGGAAATCTTATATAGTGGTTAAAATGAATGAACTTCAGAGACTTTCATCATGATTGAATCTTGAACATATAATAGCAAATTATGTACAAAAAGTACCTATTGGGTACTATGTTCACATCCTGGGTGACGGGATAATTTGTACCTCAAACCTGAGCATCACACAATATATCCAGGTAACAGACTTGTACATATACCCCTGAATCCAGAATAAAATTGTAAAAAGGAAAAAAGTTATATCATTCAAAGATTATATATAGTATAATAACGTTTAAAATGCTAAAATAACTAAAATTTTAAAAAATAATAGAATTTAAGAATATAAAGAGATACAATAAAACTACAAAACCCAAGCAAGGTTTATTATGAATATGGGAATTACAAGGTTGTCTGTATTGTGTGGAGGAGATTGGGGTATGAGGTGGGGGTGAACATTTTGACTAATGTAGAGTATTATTACAGTCCTAGACTTGGATATGGGTTTGATGTGTCTTTTTCATTATATGGGTAACTAAATGAATGAATAATATATACTGAATGGATTTTAGAAGTGGGAAGTCACTGAATGGACTTAAAAATCAAAACAAACAGGATCGGACTTGTGTCACAGAAAGATTGCTGTGGATACAATTTAGAGAATGGACTGCAGAAGAGCTGTTCTCTCCAGAGGGTCTGGGTAGGAGGCTGTGGCAGTATTCCATGTATTCTGTGTAGGAAATGATGCCTGCTTAGAGCAAAATAGTGCTAAATGAGGTATGAGAGAAGCAGGAAACATCAAGAGGCATTTAAGATATGAGAGTAAAAGAGCTGGATACTTGCTTGATACTGGCAGATGTAGGAGAAGCGAGTTTCAAGGTCAGGTCTCTGGATTTTTGCAGGACTTTGTTTGATCCAGTCTCCTGAGAGAAAGAAGAATGTAGGAGATGATTTGAGGGTAGACATTGAGTTTATTTTGGACATGTTGAATTTGAAATGCCTGTTAGGCCTCTGAAAGGAACTGTTCAGTAGGAAGTTGGCTACATAATTGAACTCTAAATAACAAACTTAAAAAATAAAAGAGTCACTTTAATGGAGATTTTTCTAAAATGGATTACATTATCATCTCCTTTTTAAAGATGAAGTTTATGGACTATAATGGAATATTTATTACAGAGTCAGTATTTTCATTTTACACATCAATTATTGAATCATGCTGTAAAAAGGAAATGATTTCAGGGACTTTATGGGAGGATGTAGACCTATTCCAATATTAGATACAGACCCATGAACATGATTTGTTTTTCTGTTCTTCTAAAGGACTGCTCTTGGGTAAGGTAAGTACTTGTTAGGGGATGATATTAACCCTTTTGTGCCACTCTGATGCCACCTGGAATTAAAGTGCACCAAAGACATTTCAAATTCATAAGTGGTATGGAATACTAAGTGCTGCCACTCCCATTCTGGCAGAGTTAGAATAGGTATTTGAGAGTATAGGTATTTAAAAAGGCCAGTGATGCCACAGTGCATCTGCAAAGACTTTGTGGAAATTTGAGGGCATGTGGTAGGTTTGTATGGGCATTATGACATAGTGAATCCCTGTCCTGGCTCCCCAACTTATGGCCTATATTCTCAGGCAAGTAGATTAATCTCTCTGGGCCTCAGTTGCAATATGTAATATGAAATGAATATGAATCATGATTTTTAAAATCATACCAGTCCAAAATGAATGATTATATGTTTCTAGCTTTAAGAAAATAAGCCTATAGAAAACCAACTACTTTATTATCTAGCTTTTGGTTAGTCTATAGATACTATTTGGTTTGAGATGAGAAATGGTCCTACAGAGATGACATAATGGGAAGGGATCTGCTTAGAAACTCCAGCGGTTTCTTATCACAGAGGGCAAAAGGGACATAATGTTATGATATGTATTAGTTGGGGCTCTCTAGAGGGACAGAACTAATAGGATAGATGTATAAATAAAGGGGAGTTTATTAAGGAGTATTGACTGACACAATCACAAGGCGAATTCCCACAATAGATCGTCTGCAAGCCGAGGAGCAAGAAAACCAGTCCAAGTCCCAAAACCTCAAAAGTAGGAAAGGTGACAGTGCAGCCTTCAATCTGTGGTTGAAGTTTCAACAGCCCCTGGCAAACCATTGGTGTAAATCTAAGAGTCCAAAAGCTGAAGAACTTGGTGTTCAGTGTTCGAGGGCAGGAAGCATCCATTACAGAAGATGAAGGCCAAAAGACTTAGCCAGTCTAGTACTCCACTTTCCTTTGCCTGCTTTATCATAGCCTGATGGCAGCTGATTAGATGGTGCCCATCCAAATTGAGGGTGGGTCTGCCTTTCCTAGTCCACTGACTCAAATGTTAATCTCATTTGGCAACACCCTCACAGACGCACCCAGGAACAAAATCTTGCATCCTTTAATCCAATCAAGTTAATACTCAATATTAACTTCCCATGATATTCTAGAAGGCAAGGAAACCTACCTTTCTTTGTCTTATTCTGAACCTTAAACATATGACATATGCATAGAAAATGAAATGAAATGTACTTGAAAAAGGGGAAAAATGACAGAGAAAGAATTTCTGATTTTATAGAAAAAGATGCATACATTAGTCAATAATAACACAGTAATACTTTTAAGTATCAACTATTGTAAATTATTTACAAGTGCTACATTAGTAAATTCTCATTAAAAATCTGTAAAGTTGGCATTATTATTATTATTTTACATATGAGGAACTAAGGCAAAGAGAGGGTAAAGATGTCTTCCAGAACTTTTACAACCAATGGAACAAGCTTTGGTTGTTTTAGTATAAGTTCACAATATAATTCTGTCATTAGTAAATGCTAGTTTTCATTGGAATTCAAGTATTGTGTTTCCATTTGGATACCAGTGTGGAGATACACATTCTGAAAACTCAATGTTTTGTCTTTATTCTCAGAGACACTCTACACTCTCCAGATCTCCTTAGCCAGTAGGATGTGTAAATCTTAGCCTGGAAAATATTTACTAGTGATCATTCTGCTTGCAGATAATTAGTAAGACAGTCACTACCTTCTCTGGCATTTTAAGGTTTGCAGTTACTCTTACTTACTTTTGTTCCTCATACCTCCCCAATACTGCTCTGAATTGGGGAATATCAAGAAAATGAGTAGAATTGCTGACCAATGATTTCAGTTCAAAATCTCTACATTTTTCTTGGTGCTGCCAGGGAGGCTAAAGCTTCTTCTCATAAATCCAGGGAGACAGGTGGCCTTGCTCTCTTGCATGTTTGACAGTAGGCTATTGTGTCAGCCTTTTCCTTTTTTGCTTTTAAAATTATCTCTTCCTTATAGCCATGCATCCATTTATTAAAGAGGAAATGTTTGCTGATTTTGTCTGATTAATCTTTGATGCTTTGGGGGAGAATTCCCGTGTTTACAGATGGAAAAACTAAAGACTGGTGAATTAAAGCAGTAAAACTAAAAGCATATTTTTAAAATGTATGGCTTCATCCTTTTCAGGATAGGTAGAAGGGTATGATTGATTACAGTGCATTGTCAGTATTGGAATAGCCCTTAATATATTCTTATAACCACTGGAATGTTCAGATTATAATACTTGTAATCTTAAAAAAGTGGAATATATCAACTTGATTAATTTGGATTAAGGGCATGTATGTCCCAGATAATTTTCAATCAGTTCTGTATACAGCTTACAAAAATAATAGGCCTTATAAAATTTTGAGCTCTGATATTTGCTTTTCTCTTTCATACTCTTATCTACAATTCACTCTGACCCATTTGCTCTTCTACACAGGCATAGTAATGTCAGGAATAACAATAAATTATCAATATTATAATGTATTTTAATAAATAATTATATTGTAATAATCATTTATTAAAATAAATAGCAAAGAATTATTGAGTTTACTATGCTAGGTGCTTTACAAGCATTTTCTGTAATTTCAAAAGCAGCATTAAAAGAAGGTCCTATTATTGTACTCATTTATGTATGAGAAACTGGACTATGGAAAGGTTAATTAAATTCCCCAAGGTTACAGACCTCTAGTAAGAGGGAAGAAAGGACTCACAGCTGGTTTGTCAGACTTTTGAGCCCATATGTTGAAACCGTAAACTGCTGTGCCCCTGGCCCAGGCATGCCTAGACTCCTTTTAGCCAAAGTAATCATAACATTTATACACTATGTAGGAAATATTTATATCAACAGGAGTATTTCTGAAGGACATAGACATGGCCATTGACTTTGGGTAAAATACGTCTTATTTAATAGGAAAGTGAAAAGTACCTTTGTCAGTCTCACCTAGCCTTATTTCAAACTAGCAATTTTGCATTTATTGAGTCTATAAAGCGTACTGATTAATTTAGATTACAGTTTTTTTTTTTTTTATCAGTGAGTTTTGGGGGCAACCTAACAAGTCTTAGAAAAACTAGTTAAAAATTGAAAGCAATAGTGAAACACCAATTTTCCCCCAAATCTTAATAAAAATAATTGATACCATTCATTCGTTCAGTAGAGGCACCAGAGATATGATGCATATATAAATAATATATTACAAAACAGAAAGTGATGTCTACTGTAAGAGAGGTGCCAAATAAACTGTAAGAGTTAAGAGGCCTTGAAATATGAGAGTTTTATGGACTTTTGAAAATTGGGAGAGAAGGGATAGCAGAAGGAAGTGAACTACTAGGAGAAGCATGTTGCCTTTCCCAAAATAAGGATATAAGAAGTCAGTGAATTAGTTGATAGGAGCAGAATCATACATAAAAGCGTTTCTAGATCGTAGGTTGAACATTTGGAGAAAGACAGATTTTAAAGGACTGAGTGCTAGGGAAAGGAATTTTAACCTTGTTCTCTAGGAAAAGGGATCATTGATGGTTTCTCTTAAAAAAAGTGTGGATTTGATGCTGGCAGGCAAGCGCCAAAGTGGATCTTAGATTGTAAAGGTTCTTGGTTTACCCAGAAAAGAATTCAAGGGCAAGCAAGCCACAGGTGGAAGAAAACAGTTTTATTGAACAGGCAGTGATATAGCTCTGGTGGGGTTACAGCTCTGTGACTGCCAAGGAGTACTTGCCCACTTTCACTCTCATCTGTCTAAAAACATCCAGCTGGCTACAATTCCCCTGACTTGAAGTCCTCTGGCTCTGGGGGCCCTACCAAGGGACACGATGGACCCAGAGCAGGCAGCACACCTACTCTAGCATTGGTACAGGACAAAATAAAAGTTTGGCATAAACACTGCCGTCAGCACACCCTAACAAAAAAGGTGGAATACAAAAACAAAAAAAAAACAAAATCAAAATCCATAGGCCAAAGGGAACGGAGTTGGGCAGGCGCCATGCAAGCCTCAAAACCCTAAAAAACCAAAAGCCAAAATGAGGTTACACATCAAGGAACACTGATAGCATACAATTAAGCTATGTTGGGAGATAACACCGCTCCCACAGACTTTTAAGATAAAATGCTTTAGCATTAGGCCACAACAGCATTCATAATCAGAGTAGAAAATTTCAAAGGATCTAACAAAACAGATAAAGAAGAGAGCTACATGAATCTGAGATTTCAAAGGAAATAGATCACAGGATTGAAAATAAAAATTTTGGTAATTTAGAAAATTAATACTTTAAGAAAATTTGGTTCAGACACAGAAACCATTTTCTAAAAAGTCTGTTATAGACAATTTCCTTTTAATACTTCCATACATTCATCTTTACAAACTGTATTGAGACTTAACGCAGATCATCTATAACATGCATGAATGTTCTGACCTGTTCTATACTGCTTATTTCTTAAATAACCAGTGATTTTACTTTAGGACAAGAATTTACTATACGAGATCCCTTCTTTTATGAAATTATTCTTTCTTTATATCCTTCCTTGCAATAATAACAAATCTTCTATTCATGATGTTCTCTACATCTCTCTTTTTTACTCACTGGTTCCCTCATATTTTGGACCTCCCTTTTAATAACATCCAAATTAGACAAAATTATTTTTCCCAATAAAGAATACATTTTTTGGCACATTTTATATAAAACTAGGAAGTAAGAAATCCTCAACTGCCCACCAGACACTGGCATTCTAAGATAAGTATCATTCTATCATTTTAAGACTTTAAACCACATAATAAACTCACTATTTAAGCATCTATTCCATTCTTTCACTTTTAACAGTTTTATGTAGACTATCTTCAAGAACCAAGATACTGTGCAGATCTAGCCACCATTTAAAGCCATGTTAACCATTTTAAAGCCTATGATCATCAATGATTTACCAAGGTGAAAATCTTTTTTTTTTTTTTTTTTGGAACAGAGTTTCGCTCTTGTTACCCAGCCTGGAGTGCAATGGCGCGATCTCGGCTCACCGCAACCTCCGCCTCCTGGGTTCAGGCAATTCTCCTGCCTCAGCCTCCTGAGTAGCTGGGATTACAGGCACGCGCCACCATGCCCAGCTAATTTTTTGTATTTTTAGTAGAGACGGGGTTTCACCGTGTTGACCAGGATGGTCTCGATCTCTTGACCTCATGATCCACCCGCCTCAGCCTCCCAAAGTGCTGGGATTACAGGCTTGAGCCACTGCGCCCGGCCCGAGGTGAAAATCTTAATGCCAAATTTCAGAATACATATAATTGTCTTCAAACTAATAAGCTTTGACTAATCTTATTTAATTTATGAACACTTTTATTTATAAACCAATTTGATAGCATGTTAGACAAAATACACATCACAGTACCTATATATATACCTAAACAAACACATTAAATAAAGTTATCTATAGAAGGCAACTAGATTAAATTGTTCACAAAATCGGGACCATCTACTTGGCCAAATTTTGTTTGCCCCAGTAGATATGAAAACAGAAAGAGGCAGAGAAGGGGATCAAATATTATCAAATAACAAAGGGAGAGAGCAAATGGCATTGCTCAAGGGGAGACCCTGGAAACCCTGAGCCACCAAAAAGCTCACCCAACAGTGGAATCACTGAAGAAATATATTCAGGAAACTGCTTGTCTGCCACTGGGGGAAGGCATCTGCTGGGTCAATGGTCCAAGACTCCTAATAAAGTTACTTGAACAAGGAAGTTTGTTGGGGCTAGTGGATGAAATTTAGCCCTAGACTTGATGGAGAGCTTATAGTGGGTGCCCAGTTGCTGATTGAATAAAGAATGCATGATAAGCTTGGTACTCTGTTTTCATTACCATAGAGTAGCCAGTTTATGTATATAATTAAGAAACTTGATGTAACTTGATATAACATGCATAAATATGACTTGTTCTATATTGCTTATTTCTTAAATAATCTGTCATTTTACTCTAGGTCAAGAATTTACTGTATGAGATCCCTTCTTTTATAAAATTACTATTTCTTTATATCCTTCCTTGCAAAATAATAAATCTTCTATCATGATATTCTCTATGTCTCTCTTTTTACTCACTGGTTCCCTTATATTTTGAACCTCCCTTTTAATAACTTCCAAGTTAGACACTCACATACTATAGGCTTAAAAAATTGTTTAGTTTACATATAACCCAAATATAGAATATTTTCCCGGTCCGTATAATTTGATTTATAGCTCAAATTGGGCAAATTTATAGTCTAGAGATGATATTTATTCCTTTACAACCTGCCTTGTGTTATACTGTATATACTTTCACTGACTCCATGATACACGTTAGTTTTCGTAAGATCACTGCATATTGACATTGTAATATTCAATAAGGTATGAGATTAAAAAGCAAGTTCTAGACGGAGTAGACATATCATGTGGAGTATGTGGAATGAATCAGTACGTAGAAGACTCAGCAGGAGCACTCAGAAAATAAGATTGAGGAACTTTGAAAAAGATGGAGATGGGTGGTGTATTTGACTTTTGTGTAAAAAGCAGCTAATAAATGGAAACAATAGCAAATTAAAATAAATAGCAAATGAAAATAAAGTAATGTTGGAAAGTTTTAAGAGTGAAAACTCCAAAGAGGAAAACTACTGAACTGCAACTGTAGAAAAGAACTTATGGTTTGGCCAATAAGTAAAACTCCAGGTAAGTACAGCTTTGAGAATAATTAAGAAACTTTATTTTAAAAATCAAGTTTATTGAGGTATATGATAAAAAGCTCCATTTTAATGGTACAGTTTGATGAGTTTGGACAAAGGGATCCCAGATTTAATCTCACAATCATGACTCCCCCTGCACAATGTCCCTTGTACCTCTAGGCAATCCATCATTCCACTTGGGGCCTGATAACCACTGATCTGGTTTTTGTCACTATTAGTTACCTTTGTCCATTCTAGCAAATATGAAAAATTGAATTGTATTACTCAGCATAAGTGTTTTGAGATTAATCATGTATTGGGTGTATCAGTGGTTCTGTTGTATAAAAAATTCTGTTGTATGGTTTCTTTATTTCATGCTCCTATAAGAGAGCATGTGGAATCGGTAATTATTAAAGAACAGAAATTTATTTCTTACACTTTCAGAGGTGTAGAAAGCCAAGATCAAGGTGCCAGCAGGATTGTTCTCTAGTTCCAAGTTGGTGCTTTGTTGCTTTGTTCTCCAAAGAGGAGGAGCATTGTTGTCTTGATGTGCCTATCAATCCTTTTAGTAGTGGCATTAATTCTATTAATTAGGACAGAGGTCTCACTTTTAAACATCTGAAAGCCTCCATCTCCCTATTCCTCCATGCTGGGGGTCAAGTTTCCAACATATGAATTTTGGGGAAACATTCAGAGCATAGCATGTGGCTAGAGTAAAATATCACTATTCTTTCACTAGCTTGTGGACATTTAGGTAGTTTCCCTCTTTTCCTTATTATGAATAAAGCTGCTACATTCATACACAACTCTTTGTGTGGACATATGTTTTCACAACTCTTGGGAAAATACCAAAGGATGGAAGTGCTGAGTCATATGCCAAGTGTATGTTTAATTTTGTGAGATACTGCCAGTCTGTTTTCCCAAGTTGTTAGACTATTTTCTATTCCCATCAGCAATGTAGGAAATATCTAGTTACTTCACATCCTTGCCAACACATCATAGCCAGAATTTTAAGTTTTAGCCATTTTACTAAGTTAATTGTGGTATCTCATTGTGATTTTAATTGGGATTTCTTGGTAACTATTGATATTGAGCATCATTTTCTCTCTTTGTGTGTCTGTGTCTGTGTCTGTGGCCAGACTTCTTTTATGAACTACATTCAATTTGTTCATTTTTGAATTGGATTGCCTGTGGCTTGCCTTTTTTATTTTTCTAAATGGGGTCTTTGAAAGAGCAGAAAGTTTTAACTCTGATGAAATCTAACATATTTTTTTTTCTTTTATGCTTCTTTTATTGTTCTAGCTAAGAAATCTTTGCCTATGTCAAGGCCATGAAAATTCTTTGTGGAAGATTTATGGTTTTAGATTTTAAGATTTGAGTTAATTTTAGGGCATAGAGGGTGAGGAGAGTCAAAGTTCCTTTTTTTTTTTTTTTTTTTTTTTGCCAAAAGAAACCCTCCATTAATTCAAAACTACGTGTCCCTTGAAGTTAAAAAAGGCATGAGTTTTAGAAATAAGAACAGAATTTTCGGCCAGGTCCCAGTGGTTCACGCCTGTTATCCTAGCACTTTGGGAGACCAAGGGAAGTGGATTGCTTGAGCTCAGAAGTTTGAGACCAGTCTGGGAAACATGGCAAAACTCCATCTCTCCAAAAAACACAAAAATAAGCCAGCCATGGTGGCATATGCCTGTAATTCCAGATACTTGGGAGGCTGAGGCACAAGAATCACTTGAACCTGGGAAGTGGAGGTTGCAGTGAGCCGAGATCATGCCACTGCACTCCTGCCTAGGCAACAGAGCAAGACTCTGTCTTAAAACAAAACAAACAAACAAAAAGAACAGCATTTTAATATATTTCTCAGTATTTTTTTATACATTTTCCTATTCCTAATATGAAAAATTTGGTTATGAATACTGGTTTATTTTTAAAAAATTTGTTACATATATGTGATGTTATAAAATTCATTAGATAACAAAAAATATGTAATTGTTACAGACCAAGTCTTCTTTAGGTATTTCATTTAAAGGTAATGAAAAATCTATTTTGTTTAATTTCTTTCAAAAATAGTACTATTTATTTTTCTTGATAATAAAACTAATAAATATTGATTGTAGAAAAAAATTAACATATATATAAATAAAAAAATTAAATTTGAACTCCACCCAGATACTGACCTCACAGTAAAAATAAATTTAATTTTTAAGTTAATATAACATGGGCATTTTGTCTTTCATAAGATAGTCTTTAAAAATATGCTTTTAATGGCCAGACAGTATTTTATCATATGCCTATATGGTAGTATTCATAACTATCATGAATTTTCATGTAAATTGCATCCAACTTTCTACCACTAAATAATGTTATAAATATATTTATAAAGTTATCTTTGAAAATGTGACTGATTTTTTATCTAATGTAAAGTATGTTTCAATATTTTTATGGATACATAACAATTTTACATATTTATGAGGTACATGTGATATTTTGATACAAGTGTACAATGTGTAATGATGAAATGAGGGTAATGGAGATAGATATCACCTCAAGCATTTATCATTTCTTTGTGTTAGGACCATCCCAATTTCTCTCTTCTAGTTATTTTGAAATATACAATAAATTATTGCTTACTATAGTTGTCCTATTGTTCTACCAAACACTATTTCTTCAGTCAAAACTGTATTTTTTAGTTTTATTTTTTTGAGATGGAGTCTTACTCTGTTGCCCAGGCTGGAGTGCAGTTGTGTGATCTTGGCTCACTGCAACTTCCCATTCCTGGGTTCAAGCAATTCTCCTGCCTCAGCCTCCAGAGTAGCTGGGACTATAGGCACACACCACCACGTCCGGCTAATTCAAAACTATTTTTGTACCCATTAACCAATTATTCTTTTCTACCCCCACCACATTACCCTTCCCAGCTTCTGATAACCATCATTCTACTTTCAATCTTCATGGGATAAATTTTTTTTTAGCTTCAAAATGTCAGTGAGAAAATTTAATACTTGTCGTTCTGTACCTGACTTGTTTTATTTAATAGAGTCTCCTCCTGTTCTATACATGTAATCACAAATGACAGAATTTCATTCTCTTTTATGGCTGAGTAATATCCATTTTGTATAAGTACTATATTTTCTTTAGCCTTCTAGTCATGGATACTTGGGTTGATTATATAACTAGGTTATTGTTAATAGTGTTGCAATAAATAAGGGAATGCAGATATCTCTTTGATATACTGATTTATTTTCTTTTGGACATATACTCAGCATTGGGATTGTTGGATCAGGTGATAGTAATTTTTAGATTTTTTATGAACCTTCATCTTGTTCTCCATAGTGGCTATACTAATTTACATTTGTACCAATAGTGTACAAAGTTTCCCCTTTCTCCACATCCTTGCCAGCATCTATTATTGGCTGTCGTTTGGTAAAAGTCATTTTATCTGTGGTGAGATGATATCTCATTGTAGTTTTTATTGGCATTTCTCTCATGATTTATGATGTTATGCTTTTTTTTTAAAATATCCCTGTTGGCCATTTATATGTCCCCTTTTGATAAATATCTACTCAGATTCTTTGCCCTTTTTTTAGTTGGATTATTTGTAGTTTTGGTCCTTATATATTCTGATTTTAATCCTTTGTCACATGGATAATTTGCACATATTTTCTTCCATTCAGTGGGCTGTCTCTTCACTTTATTGTTTCCTTTGCTGAGCAACAGCTTTTTAGCTTTGTCTATTTTGTTTGGTAACATGTACTTTTGAGATCTAATGAAAGAAATCTTTGCTCAGGCCAGTGTCCCGGCATGTTTCTCCAGAGTTTTAATAGTTTCTGGTTTCTGGTCTTACATTTGAGTCTTTAATTTATGTTTGATTTTTATATATGATGTGAGATAGGAGTCTAGTTTCATTCTTCTGCAGGTGAATATCTAGTTTTCCCAGCACCATTCATTGAAGACACTTTCCTTTTCCCCTTGTATTTCTTGTTGCCTATTTCAAAACGTATAAATACGTTGATTTATTTCTGGGTTCTCTGTTTTTTTCCATTGGCCTATGTGTCTGTTTTTATGCCAGCACCATGCTTATTTGGTTACTATAGCTTTGTAGTATAATTTGAAGTCAGGTAATGTGATGCTACCAGCTTTCTGCTCAGGATTGCTTTGGCTACTCTGAGACTTTGGTAGTTCCATATAAAGTTTAGGATTATTTTTGCTATTTCTGTGAAGAATGTCATTGGTATTTTGATAGGGATTGCAGTGAATCTGCAGAGTACTTTGGGTAGCATGAACAGTTTAACAATATTCTTTCAATTAATCAACATGAAATACCTTTTCATCATTTTGTTTACATTTCAAATTCTTTCATCAATATTTCATAGTTTTCATGTAGAGATCTTTCACTTCTTTGGTGAGTTAATTTCTAATATTTTATTTATATCTATTTTAAATGAGATTACTCTCTTGAATTCCGTTTTAGATTGTTCACTATTGGTCTATTGAAATGTTATTGATTTATGTATGCTGATTTTGTATTCTGCAACTTTATTGCATTTATCAGTTTTAATGTTTTTTTTTTTTTTTTTGGTAGAATCCACAGGTTTTTTTTTCTTCTAAATGTAAGATTGTAGTGTCTTCAAACAAGAATAATTTGACTTCTTTCATTCCAGTTTTGATGCCTTTTATTTATTTCTCTTTTCTAATTTCTCTGGCTAGGACTTCTAGTATTATGTTAAGTAAATGTGGTGAAAGCAGTTATCTTTGTCTTGCTCCAGATCTTGGAAAAAGCTTTCAGTTTTTCCCTATTTAGTATGATACTAGCTGTGGGTTTTTCATATATGGCCTTTATTGTGTTAAAGTGTGTTCTTTCTGTACCAATATTCTGAGAGTTTTTATCATGAAGGAAAGTTGATTGAATTTTGTTGAATGGTTTTTTGTTAGATATTGAAATGATCATATGTTTCCCCCCTTCGTTCTGTTGATGTCCTATATCGCATTTATTAATTTGCTTATATTAAACTGTCCATGTATACCTGGGATGAATCCTAGTTGATTATGATAAATTATCTTTTTAATGTTTTGTTGAATTTGGTTTACTAATGTTTTGTTGAGGACTTTTGCATCCATGTTCATCAGAAATATTGGTCTGTAATTTGCTTTTTTTTTTTTTTTGTCATTGTCCGGTTTGGTATCATGGTAATATTGGCCTTTTAGAATGAGGTTGAAAGTATTGCCTCCTCCTGAATTTTGTGGAAGAGTTTGAGTAGTATTAGCATTAGTTCTTTTTTAAATGTTTGTTAGAATTTGGCAGTGGAACCATGAAGGCCTGGGCTTCTCTTTGATGGAGAATTTCTGTTACTTCTAACTTATTATTGGTCTATTCAGATTTTGCATTTCTTTATTTTTCAATCTTGGTAGGCTTTATGTGTCCATGAAGTTATCAGTTTCTTCTCGATTTCCAATTTATTGACATATGGTTGTTCATAATAATCTCTAATGATCCCTTATATTTCTGTGGTATCAGTTTTAATGTCTTCCTTTTTGCCTTTCATGTAATTTATTTGGATCTTCTTTTTTTTCCTCTTAGTCTAGTTACAGATTTGTCTACTTTATTTTTTCTAAAACACAACTTTTAAAATCTATCTTTTTTTATTTTTAAGTATCAATTTTTATTTCTATTCAGATTTTTTTTCTACCAATTTTTTGTTTCTTCTTGGTTTTCTAGTTCTGTAAGATGCATTAGGTTGTTTATTTGATGTCTTTCTACTTTTAGTTTTTTTGCTATGAACTTTAATCTTAGAACTGCATTTGCTGTACTCCATTGGTTTTGAAATGTTGGGTTTCCATTTTCATTTATTTCAATAAATTTCAAATATTTTTCTTTCATCGACCCGCTGGTTGTTCAGGAACACATTTTTCAAAGTTCCTTTTGTTATTGATTTCTAGACTTACTCTATTGTATTTTAGAAAAGACCCTTGATATGATTTCATTTTCTTTTTAAATTTTTTTTGAACTTGTTTTGTTGCCTAACATATGGTCTGTCCTTGAGAATATTCCATGTGCTGAGAAGAAGAATATTCCACAAGTTTTGGATGCAGTATTCTGTAAAATATCTATTAGGTCTATTTGGTCTATAACGAGGATTAAATCTGATGTTTATAAATTGATTTCCTGTTTAGATGATCTGTACAACATTGAAAGAGGGGTTGTGCAAGTCCCCAACTACTATTCCACTGGGGTCTGTTTCTCTATAATAATATTTGTTTTATTTATCTGGATGGTTATTGGGTGTATATATATTTACAGTTGTTATATCTTCTTGCTGAATTGACCCTTATATCATTGTATAATGATGTTATTTGTCTCTTTTTACAATTTATGTTTGAAATACATTTTATCTGATATAAATATAGCTATTGCTGCACTTTTCTTTGTTTTTCATTTTCCTGGAATCTCTTTCTCTATCTCTTCATTTTCAATCCGTGTGTGTCTTAATATGTGAAGTGAATTCCATGTAGGAATATGGATGCCTTTTGTTTTATGTGAATCCATTTAGCCACTCTGTGTGTTTTGATTGGATAACTTATGTCCATTTTACATTCAATGTTATTATTGATAGGTAAGGACTTACTGCTGCCATTTTGTTGCTTGTTTTTTGGTTCTATAAATCCTCTTTCCTTTCTTTTTTTCTTAAGGTTCTTCTTTGTAAATACGTAATTTTATTTGGTAGAAAGTTTTAATTTTTTGCTGTCTGTATTTTGTGTATCTATTTTAGGTTATACTTTGTGGTTACCATAAGACTTGCAGATAATGATTTTTAAACCAGTGACAACTTTACTTTGATCACAATGAAAAGGAAAATATAAGCAAAAAGAAAACGAACAACAACAAAAATAACAACTCTACACTTTCATTCTATCCCCCAACTTTTTATGACTTCTGTTCTCTCCTTATATATATATATTTTTTTTTTCCAATTTATTTATTTTATTGCATTTTAGGTTTTGGGGTACATGTGAAGAACATGCAAGATTGTTGCATAGGTACACACATGGCAGTGTGATTTGCTGCCTTCCTCCCCATCACCTAGATCTGGCATTTCTCCCCTTGCTATCTCTCCCCAGCTTCCCACCCCCCACCGTCCCTCCCCTATTTCCCCCCAACTGACCCCAGTGTGTAGTGCTCCCCTCCCTGTGTCCATGTGTTCTCATTGTTCAACACCCACCTATGAGTGAGAACATGCGGTGTTTGATCTTCTGCTCTTCTGTCAGTTTGCTGAGAATGATGATTTCCAGGTTCATCCATGTCCCTACAAAGGACACAAACTCATCGTTTTTGATGGCTGCATAATATTCCATGGTGTATATGTGCCACATTTCCCCTCTCCTTATGTATTTTTATATTATCTGTCATATAACAAATTGTTGTAGTTACTATTTTTTATATGTTTGTCTTTTAGTTTGCCTACTACGTGTATGAGTGGTTCACACTCTGAAGTTACAGTTTTAGGGTATTCTGTATTTTTTTGTGAATTTACTTTCGCCAGTGAGTTGTATACCTTTAGGTGATATTGTGTTGCCTGTTAGTGTTCCTTTCTTTCAGACTGAAGAACTTATTTTAACATGTCTTGTCAGATGGATTGGTGTTGAAATCCCTAGCTTTTTTTTTTTTGTCTGGGAAAGTCTTTATTTCTCCTAACTTTTCTGGAAACAATATTCAATATTCTAGGTGAGATTTTTTTTTTTTACTTTAGTATATTGAATATGTCATCCATTTTCTTCCTGGCTTATAAGGTTTATACTGAAAAGTGTTCCTAGATGTATCAGAGTTTGTTAATATGCTATGCACTTTTTTTTGTTGCTGTTGTTAGGATTCTTTTTTCTCCTTGACCTTTGAGAATTTGATTATTATATGCTTTAAGTAATCTTATTTTGGTTGAATCTTCTTGGTGTTCTTTTATGTTCTTCTACCTGGTTATTCCTATTTTTTCCAGGTTTGGGAAGGTCTCCGTTATCATTTCTTTGAATTAAGTTTCTACCTTGATCCCTTTCTCTATATCCTTTTTAATCCAGTAACTCTTAGATAATCTCTTTTGAGGCTATTGTCTAGACTTTGTGGGATTACTTCATTCCCTTTTTCTTTTTTCACCCCTGACTGTGTATTTTCATACAGCCTATCTCCAAGTTCACTAATTCTTTCTCCCGTTTGATCAATCCTGCTTTTGAGAGACTCTGAGACATTTTTCAATTTGTCACTTGAATTCTTCTTCTCCAGAATTTTTGCTTGATTTAAAAAAAATATTTTGATCATGTTGTTAAATTTCTCTGAGAGGATTCTAAATTCCTTCTCTGTGTTATCTTGAAATTTGTCGAACTTCCTAAAGACAGATATTTTGAATTCTCTGTCTGACAGGTGGCATATCTTTGCCACTCAAGGATTGGTCACTGGTGCCTTATTTAGTTCATTTGGTGAGGTTATGTTTTCCTAACGTTCTTGATGATTGCAAATGTTTGTTGATGTCTGGACATTGAAGAGTTAGGTGTTTATCACATTCTTTGCAGTCTGAGCATGTTTGTACTCATGCTGTTTTAGAGGGAGTTCCAGGAATTCAAAGGGGATCCAGTGTTGTTATGTAAGCCTGTGGTCACTGCAGCTGTTTCAGCAGTAGGGGGTCCCCATAAGCCCAGGAATATTGTGGTTCTGAACTTAAATACAGTCTTGGTGGATTTGGGGAAGACAGAGTATTCCCTGAGTTCCTAGGCAAAGTCTCTTGTTTTCTTCCCTCTGTTAAGGAGAAGGAGTTTCTTTCCATGTGGCATTGCGAGGAGTGTCACCCTCAAGGGGTGACACCTGAAACCACTGCCTTCCAGAGCAGCTGGAAGTAGTGGTGCTCACCCATAGACCACAACTACCACTGTCTGTCTGCCATGGATATTTTGTCAAGGCTCAAGGCCACTTTAGTCAACAGATGGTAATTCCTGCTGAGACTCAATCTAACGTGTTAGGGCAGTAGATTCCCTTCTGGCCCATGGTGGGTCTGGAAGTGCCCTTTAGGAGCAAAGGTCTGGAATTGGACACTTCAGAAACCTTCAGATGCTTTACTTTGCTATGACTGAGCTGGTACCCATGTTGCAAGACAAAGTCTTCTGTACTGTCTCCTCTCCTGACCCAGGCAGAAAGAGTCTCTCCCAGTGCTGTACTGCCTACTGTTAGGAGAGGTCTGACACAGACACTCAGTTGACCACCACAGCTGTGTTGCTCTGGGATGTTCCCTAAGGCCACTGACTCCGAGACCAGCCCAGCACCAGAGCTGGACCAGGGACGGCAGTCACTGTGGCCTGTTGCCACGCAAGTATTTGGAGCCCCAGGCCATTTTAGTCAGCCACAGGTAGAGCAGACTGGACTTAAGTTTCCTCCTACTGGGGCAGAAGATACCTCTCAGACCCAGTGGTGGTCTAAGTGCTCTCTCTGCGAGCAGTGGCAGAATTTTTCCCTGTGTTGTGCTTTACTGTGGCAGGGTGGCCCTGACCTTCATTGCAAACACCCACACTTTCTTTGCTGTCCCTTCTCTAAGCAACAAGATTCTTTCTCCAGACTGTGCTTCCTGGAGTTGGAGCAGGTGTGTTGTAGGCAATGCAAGACTGTCCTTCCTACCCCTTCAATGCTTCTTTCTTTGTTATTATGCCGAACTGAGGTATTGTGGTCCTTTATCCTGCTTATCTGGTTTTTATGAATGTCCTTCCTTGCATAGACAGTTTTTGAGTTTGATGATTCTGTGGGCAGTAATCACTAGAGGGTTTTTTTGGTCATTTTGTTCCACCTTCCTCTAAAAAGTAGTTTCTGATTATATTCTTAGATTGGATTATTGGTATTAGATTAAATTTTTAAATACATTAATATTCTCTTATTCTTTTGATAGAAACTTTCACTGCTTTAAATAGGCTTGTTTTTAATAGTTTAAAACAATAGTTTAATAGTTTAAAAACAAAGCTATTGATCTTCTTAACATATCATCAGTATAGGTGTATACATATCTCACCACAGTATTTACAATTTAATTTAAACACACTTGTGAGTTAAATTACTTTCTAGTCAGAATTTTTTTGAGATTTTATGTTTTTACATTGAATGATGTAATCCATATATATTTTGATTTAGAGTAATAATGAGGATGTATTTTAATTTTTTGATAATGATTCACTTGTAAGATATATCGAATTGCCTTGCTCTCATTACTTTTTTATAATGTGAAAGTTAACATGTAGAAAATGTTTAGGTACATTATGGTCTATATACTTCAAAATCAAATCCAGATATAATCTCACTTCCTCCATTTTTTGAAGATTGAAGAGGTAAACTAAAACAATGCATTAGGCATCACAAAGGCCTCTAGAGAAAAATATTAATATACAAACCTCATAATTTACCTAAGTTAATACTTTAAAAAAGTCTGATTCCTTTAATTAGAAAAACTTCAAGTATTTTCTAGTTAAAAATTACCTAAATAAAATGTATGATTTCCTTTTTGGAAGACTTATTCTCCTTTCAGGTTACAATAACACATGATCTCTATTGAAACATTTTTTCAATATAGAAAAATAAAATAAGAATATATAAGAACTTATAAATCTAATACACATAGATTGTAGCTATTATAATCTTAGTTTATTTATTTAATAAATTAAGATCTTTATTTCATTTTTACATCCTGCTTTTATTGTCTGAATTTATATTTTGGGCATCTTCTTACAGTATTAAATCTTCCTTAACCCACAGTTTTACTGACTGTACCTTATTCCACCTAATATATTACAATTTGTTTTAACATTTTCCTTTGGATTTTCAAAGGGATAATAAAAAATTTAAAATCTTTCTTTACTAGTTCCTTATTTGTAACTTTTATTATTTTCTTTTATTATTGTTACCTTATTTATAACTATCTTTATTTCCTGTAGTATGGTTCTATGTGTTTTCCTTTCCTTCTCTAATCTGTGTGTTAAATTTACTTCATTATTATTGTATCTTTTTTGGGCATGTCTAATCTTATTTATTATTTTTATTGTTTATTATTCAAGATGTGAGCTGGACCTGAAATGATAGATTGCTGAAGGTGAGAGATTGTTCTTAAGGAAATTTGTACTTTTGTTGAATTTGGATATTTATGTGTATTGTTATAAACATCTTCACCATTATTAGGAGTTACCATTTATTAGGTGTTTATTACGTACCATGACATGAATTCAAAGCACTTAGTTTTCAAACATCGCTATGGAGAAGTTAAGAGGGAATCATCTTGATGAAATTTTCTGTACTCATAGTCTCTAAATTCAGTCCATAGTTTCTTTCTTAAAGATACTCCAATCAGCTTCTTTTCAAGTCACCATGGCTTCACCAGAATTGCTTTTATTAAGACCGCTTATTGTCTCCATATTGCGAAGTCCAGTGGCCAATTCTCAACCTTTATTTTACGTGACTCTCAATAACATCTGAAACAGTTCATCATCCCTACCTCCTTGTATTACTTTCGTTGTTGTCTTAGAGGCTGTCACACCCTCCTGGTTTTCTACCTCACTGATAACTTCTTCCCAATATTCTTTACAGGTTTCCTGTCTTCATTTCACCTCCTAAAGTTGAGGTAGTCTGGGAAGCAGAATTAGATTTATCTTTTTTCTATATTTTTTCCTTTAGTGATCTCTTTGAATATAATATTATTCATTTATATGCCTTATCATAATTTTGCCACTTCAAAATTTACATAGCCATCTTATACTTCTCTCCTAATTTTTAGACATTTGTGACCAAGGCTTACTTGATATATCTTTTTGGATTTTAAGAAACATCTCAAATTTACCATATCCAAAGCTGAATTTCTGATCTTCCATCAGAAGCTTCTCTATTTGTCATCTTCTCTATGTCAATTTTTAGCAGTTTCACCACTCCGGTTACTTAAACCCCAAATTTTAGATATTCTCAACTTTTCCTTTTCTCTCCCATTTCACATTAGTACATCCTTTTTATTCTTTCTTTAAAGTGTACTTAGAATTCAGACTTAAGTCAGATCATGCCATTCCTCTGCTCCAGCCTCCTTGTTAGTTCCCCAGTATTCAGAGTAGAAACAGAAGTTCTTATGATTGTTTACCCAAGCTCTGTGCCTTGAGCACTGGAGTCACAATGACTTTAGGTCTTGTTATTCTCCCCTTATTCATTCGGTTCCGGTCACATTGGCTTTCTTGCTATCCTTGGAATATGGCAGATAACTTTCTATCTTAGGATGTTTGTCTTGCTAACTCTACTGTATGTAATATTCTTTCTACAGTTTACTTCATGTCTTAATTTTCTACTTCACCTTTTTCAGGCATTAGCTCAAATATTGCTGACTCAGTGTGGCCTGCATGGCCACACTATTTGAAAATGTAAATTGTTCCCCATCCCTACACTCCCTATCTTTCTTCTCTTCTCTGCCTTGCTTTTTTTTTTTAAACCACTATATTTTTTGCTGCATTTCATATTGTGTTTTACTTATTTGCATTCTTTATTTTCTATTTTCTCTCTCTGCCCAATAACAATCCTGCAAGTCTATTATACTGCTGTATCTCTGGTATCTGGAAGTGCCTGATGCATCAGATATGTGAATGAGGGAGAGAATACTGAATGAATATTTGCTTAATGCTGTATGATAGCAGAAAATGCAGAGCAAGAATTCAACTTTCGTTCCAAGAATAATTTACTAGTAGAGAGAATTATTTCAAGAATTTAACTAGAAATCTATATACAACATAAACAGTATATAAACTTGAAAAATCTATAAAGAAAGCATGAAGACAGTTACAGATTTCTTTGTTCCTTCTCCACTCCCACTGCTTCACTTGACTAGCCTTAAAAAAAAAAAAAAAGCATGAAGCTTTCAAATATAGGTTTTCAAACAACTGAAAGCATCACAGAATTTGCTTTTATGATATAATTTTATATTATTGAGAAAACTGCATGCATTCTTGTAACTTGTAAATCTTTTCATATTTTATACAAATGTATAAAATATTTCTTAACCATTATAATGGGTGAATAGTGTCTCAGAAAAAAATCATGTCAACCTGGTCCCTCAGAATGTAACCTTATTTGGAAATAAGGTCTTTACAGATGTAATTTGTCAAGGATTGAAATGAGATCAGACAAGATTAGAGTAGGACCTAAATCCGATAACCAGTGTCCTCTTAAGAGGAGAGAACGCAAATACACAGAGGGGAGAAATTCATGTGAAAATGAAGGCAGAGAGTATAGTTATGCTGTTACATACCAAGGAATCCTTGAGGTCATCAGAGAAGATGAATGAAACAAGGAAGGAGTTTCTCCTACTGCCTTTAGAGGTAACGCCGCCCTGCTGACATCCTGATTTTGTACTTCTAGCCTCCAGAACTGTGTGAGAGAATATATTTCTGTTGTTTTAGCCACCAAGTTTGTGGTAATTTGTTATGGGAGCCCTAGGAAACAAATATAGCAACTAATAACAGTTTTTCAAATGTTCCACAGTCATCAAAATACAGGAAGAGTGAAACATGGCTTGTCCCAAATCACAAAGTGATTGAGTCAGGATATTGATGTGCTATTAAGAAGTCTTTATTCCTGGTTCAAGATGCTACCACAAATATCCTTCTCCATCTTTATGAGATAAACGATGTATAGTTCTACAAAAATATAATGCATTTTTATGGAAGTCCCCTTATTAGAAAAACAGTAAATATATATTGAGAATATATAATATTTATCAACTTATATAAGTAGGCTGCTGGTTGATATATTTCATAATTTGCAGTCATTACTTCTCAGGACAAATATGCTACAAGTAAATTGGGGATGATGTCA
This sequence comes from Sapajus apella, assembly GCF_009761245.1. NCBI lineage: Eukaryota > Metazoa > Chordata > Mammalia > Primates > Cebidae > Sapajus > Sapajus apella. The sequence goes on from NW_022436958.1 coordinate 17,710,378, forward strand.
TAATATGTGTGCATATATTAGGTACTTTCTATACCTAATATAAAATAGTATATTAATGTTTATATAAGGACATTTATTGCTTTAGCTTGAGATGCAGATATTTCCTGTACTTAATGTAGAGTTATATGCCTATATTATGACATAATATGTCAAGGTATTCCTTCCTTTAATGAAGTAGAACTTGCTAATTTAGATCATTCAGGATAACCTATGGAGTAGCCTCATTAACAGAATTTGTATTATGTAACGCTTTAGAGTTAGTACTCATGTGGCAAAGAATAAATGAAAAGAATAATACAAAGGTAGTCATTGAGTTTTAGAGCACAATCTTAGAATTCATCTAAGCTATTTTCATACTTCTCAAAATTCTCAATGACATAGAATACATTTTCAAATAAAATCTCATGTAAATGCAGTTTATTAATTGATAAAATATTGAACTCTTCTATGTAAAGAGGGGTTAGTGGTTCATAGCCTTTTTTTTTTTTTCCTAACAAGAAAATGGAGATCTGAGGAAAGTACATCAATTATCAAAGTTAGACTAGTAGTAGAGGCCAAGCTAAAACTACTGAGAGCCTTGAGCATTCTGACCTAGAACCCTGTTTAAAAATTACAGTGATTATGAAAAGACCTCTATAATTTACAACCCTGCTTTTGGACTCATTAATTTTATCTTTTTCTGAAACTTATCAATATAATCCTATCTGCTGTACCAAATATCATTAAGAGTTATGGATGTTTACCAAGAATTATCCCAAATCCATTAATATACTGTTTTTGATGTTTTTTGGTGGAATATATATTATAGCTCAATTACTAGCAACTCACTGAAGATTTCTGAAATCTCAAATTTATAGTAACCCATTTCTCTTCTCACTCAGTACCTTATCTAATGTCTCCCATTATAATCTTATTATCTTCAGCTATTTACGTACTTTTTTTTTTTTTTTTTTTTTTTTTCTTTTTATATGTTTTTTTTTTTTTTTTTTTTTTTTTGCCTTACTAAAGGCAGTTTGAGTTCAAACCTATGATTGATCTGTGATTTAAGGAAAGCATCTACAAAGTATCTTTCATATGGCAGGTACAGAACCAACATGAATGAATAAACTTTAATCCAGTTTGGACATCCTTCCTTCCTTTTACTTTTTAGACATTCTTTGAAGATATTTAAGTAAGTTTTTTATGTTTCACATGCCTACCTAGTGGAACGAGATGAACATGACGATATACAGATGATCTTGTCTTACCACTTGACATACAGTGTCTGGTAGAGTCTGTTGAGGATAGCTATGAACATTGCATGCCCTCAATAAATATTTCCTGAATGATCATTTGTAATAGGTCCGCATCTCAAGCTGAAGAACAGTTTGATATTACCAGTGATTTATAGACTTTTACTTTGAACTAGTTCCTGAAATTATCTTGACATTGTGCTTTTTTCTTTGAACCTTCTTGCTGCCTTGATGTTCTTCCCCTACCAATCTTTTCTCCACACTGATGGCAGATAAATCTTCCGGAAACACTATTTTGTGGCTGTTATTTGCCGGCTCTGTGTCCTTCAATAATTTCCAACTAACGACAGCTCTAAGTCATAACTCCTTACCTTAGCACAAGAAACTGTCTATGGTCTGGTTAGACATAGTCTAGCTTCAAATAGTTTCCTAAATTTTTACTGTGTAGTGGTTAATGAATGCACTTTTGTATGAGACAGATTTGTATTTTAATCAGTCTGTCATTCCCTGAAGGTGTGACCTTTTTAAATTCATTTGCTATTGTGAGCCTCAGTTTTTTCATCATGAAAATAGGAATACTGATCACATAGATTTTTATCCTTCCTTTAATAAATATCAGTTGAGTCCTTATTATGTGCTAGTCATTTCTCTAAGTATTGAGAATGAGTCAGTCAAGAAAGGAGACAAAATTATTGTGGAGCTTCCATACTAGTGGAGGAGATAAACAATAAATATAACAAATAAATAACACATGGAATATGCTAAAAAGTAAAAAAAAAAAAAAAAGTTGATATGGATGGGGTATTAGGAATGGAGGAAGAGTTCTGGAGAAGAGAAAGGATGGAAATCAGTGATAGCACAGATGAGATATTCTTCCTCCCTTGCTTTCTAGAAGTCGTGGTTACCAGAATAATTAAGATTTTAGAGCGAAAGACTGATTCAAGCTTCCTATTATTTGTTCTGTCAGTAGGTCCTAGGAAATTGGAGTCATGTGTAAGGAAAAGAAAGTTGGTTTTGACAGTCTGGTCTTCCTATGTCTTTGTGATACAAAATAGTCTAGAGGAAGGAAATCTGATTTTTTTATTCTTAAGTGATAAGTAGGAAACTTTCGGAATCTTCATTAGTATATTATATGGGTATCACCATTTAAAAAAACATAAATTATTTTATACCTATTCCTTGATTTGCATATGACTGTCTGTTGTTTTCTATATTTCTGTGTATAAATATGCAAATTAGGTAGAAAAAATTAAGAAAAATTAATAATTAAAAAAAAAGTAAGAATTTCAGCAAAGTTTTTATTCTTAATTCAAGGAAGTGTATTTTGACATTACTGTTTTTCACCCTCATTTTTAACCGTGATCTCTTGGCCTTCTTATCATACCTTCAAGTGTGTGATCATTCACTCCTAACAATGCGTGTATATTACATTTACGTGGAGGATTTGAAAACGTGCTTTTTCTTAGATACCATTCATCCCTGCCCCTTTTTTACTGGTGTTCTGTCAAATTTCTCAGTTGATTCTATTATGCAACCTGACTTGAGAACTACTGACTTAGGTGGTCTGGCACATGCCTCTCTCTCTAACCTTATCACCTACACTTCTCTTCATCACTTTCCTTTCTCTGCACTCAGGCCTCCTTTTCCTTTGCCCAAATTGCAAGTTATGCCCATATTGGGCTATTTGCATTTTCTACTCTAACTACTCAAAATGCTTTTCCCCAGATTGATTCATTTAACACTTCAAGTATGTTAATTAATTGCCTGTTTACTTTACCATGGATGAAACAGAAAAAAATATTCCTTTTAATTTGGCTGCTTCCCTTTCATCATTAAAGGATTCAATGGAGAGATGTTGGCCAAAAGAAACAAAGTTTCAGTTACACAGGATAAATGGGTATATAATGTATAGCTTGCTGGCTATAGTTCAGATAATCATATTGTGTACTTGAAATTTGATAAGAGACTACGTCTTAAATGTTCTCAAACCACCACACACACAAAAACAGTAAAAGTAATGAATATTTTAATTAGTTTAATTGTCATAATGAAATCACAACTTATACCTATATTAAAGTATCACATTGCACATCCTAAATATATGCAATTCAATAAAGCTAGGGGAGAAAAGAAAAATAAGTACTGCATCCCAACATACTTCACCTGATCATTCCAGTTGAAATTGCCACTTCGAAACTATTCTCTGTCTTCCTTATTTCATCACAGCTCTTATCTTGTTTGTCTTATTTATTTATGTGTTATTTTATTTACCACCTTTAGAACATATGTTCTATAAAAGTGAAAATCTGTGTATATCGTTATCCATTTTGTCTTCGGTGCTTAGATTAGCATTGCCTGAAACATAGTGGGTACTCAGTAATCAATCAATTAATTAATCAGTCAATCTGTTTCATAATGTAACTAAATGTGGTCTACAGTTCCTAAACTGAATCTTATCCACCATGAAGATAATGAAGTTCAAGGTTTAATACCCATTTTAATCTTGAACCATTTTCAATTTTATCTTTGTAAATCAGTCCTTCAAAATTCATAAATTTCAAGTCCTATAATAAAATCTGCATGTCTTCTGTTCCTAAATTTTCTTCCAAGCCAATTAGGTATTAGTTTATCAGAATAACATTTTTTAAATTTCAATTAAACTAGAAAACTAATTCTGCTCTAAAGAACAAGCTATATTGGAATCATGGGTTGAGTGAATAAGACATTTGGAACCGATAATAAATAGTTCAGGTAATACCTCATTTTAGAAAACAAAGCCATTCATTTAGCTTTTTCTGTAGCAACAGATTTTTTTTTTTAGTCAATCTACTATGGTGGGTTACTTATAATAAGTAAATATATTTAATTCCAGACTACTAAGTGATTAATTCCCACAGCATATTTGAGAATTTTAGAAAATTTGCATATTTATAACAATTTGCAAAAATTGACATGGAAACATATGAAAAATCATTGATATGGGTATACATTTAAAGTAAATTCGAGATTAGTTAGGAAATAATTATTGAAATAATTCCATCTAAAATTTTTTTTAAGGCTTGCAATATGCCTCCTCTAGTAATAGAGGGCATACTAGTTATAATTAAACTGATAAATCACTTTATCTTTAAGTTATTTTTAACATTGCTCTTGTCAATGAGGGAATATTTTTCTTTGAGAAAGCAATGAAAGTAAGTTTTGTGCTGGAAATAAAACCTTGGAATAGTAACTTGTCATTCAAAACCCTTTATAATTTGACTTCAATAAACCCTTTCATCCATTGCTTCTCCAAGGAAAGGGTGCTACTGACTAACTCAAAGCATATATGATTCTTTTTTGCCTCTGTACTTGCTCATACTATTTTATATGTCTAGCACTACCATGCTACTTCTATTAGTATGTTCTCATGCTGCTAATAAAGACATACCTGAGACTGGGTAATTTATAAAGGAAAGAGGTTTAATTGACTCACAGTTTCCCAAGGCTGGGAGGCCTCAGGAAACTTACAATCATGGTGGAAGGGGAATAAAATATGTCCTTTTTCACATGAAGGTAGGAAGGAGGAGTGCTTAGGAAGGGGAGAAGCAATTTCTAAAACCATCAGATCCCATGAGACCACTATCTCATTATCATAATAACAGGATGGTGGAAACCAACCTCATGATCCAATTACCTTCACCTGGTCCCTCCCACGACTTGTGGGGATTATGGGAACTATAATTCAAGATGAGATTTTGGTGGGGATGCAGCTAAATCATATCACTATTCAAAGTGTGGTTCTCATACCAGTAGCATTATCTTATCTCAGAGCATTTTAGAGAAATGCAAAATCTCAAGTTCCATTGAAACCCACTGAATTAGAATCTGTACATTAACAATATATCTGAATTATTTATATGACTATTCAAATTTTAGGAGATCTAAAATGCCCTTTTCATTAACTTTTTACTTTCTGAAATTCTAACTTTTTCTCAAGACTATACTCATATCCACTACCTATTGAAGTCTTCCTTGAATATTTTAGAGAAAAACAATCTTTCAATCCTGGGAATTACTGCATTAAAAAAATAGTGCCTTCAATTATAGCTATTTGTAGATAATCTTGCTCTTTGAGGTTGCTATTCATGCCTCAGCCATAACCTAGAAAAATAGATTTAATGGATTTTCCAAAAATGTTGTTTCATTAATTATAGTCATGCTTCCAAAAACATTACAAATGAATTACTGAATTTAATGCAAACTAAATTTTTCAGAGATAAGAAGATAGAATATTGTCTATTTACTTTTAAGCTACTGCTTTTATGCTAGGATTGTAGGTCCTCAGGGTCAGAAACTTTCTTTCTGCTTCCTGTATGACTAAGATAGTGGCATAGGAGCAGAACATTGAAGAAGTTTTCTACATTTTCATTTTGACTGAAACCCAATACAGTATACTTGAACCATCATCTCTACTTGCATTCAGCCTGGTTATGAATTCTTACTTTCCTCATTGCTTTGTGTAAGGTTCATCAAGTATCATAGTTTTCTATGTCTGATATGGTTTGGCTGTGTCCCTACCCAAATCTCAACCTGAATTGTATCTCCTTGAATTCCCATGTGTAGAGGGAGGGACCTGTGGGAGGTAATTGAATCATGGGGATTTGTCTTTCCCATGCTATTCTTGTGATAGTGAATGAGCCTTATGACATCTGATGGGTTTATCAGGGTTTCCACTTTTGCTTCTCTCTCATTTTCTCTTGCTACTGCCTTGTAAGAAGTGCCTTTTACCTCCTGCCATGATTCTGAGGCTTCCCCAGCCATGTGGAACTATAAGTCCAATTAAACCTCTTTTCCTTCCCAGTTTTGGGTATGTCTTTATCAGAAGCATGAAAATGGACTAATAAAATGTCTTGTTTCATTATTTCTTAAATTGAACTCAGCATGGTAGCTCACACAGGCAGTCCCAGTTACTTGGGAGGCTGGGGTGGGAGGATCTTTTGAGCCCAGAAGTTTGAGGCTGCAGTGGGGTATCATGGCACCACTGCACTCTAGCCTGGGTGACAAGGCAGCTGAGCTATACTCTGTTTCCTTATAAAAAAAAATAAGGAAAGATAATACAATAATATACTCCTTGAATCATAGGCGTATTATTAGGATTAAATTATATTACATCTACATAAAATTTTGCACACTACTTAACATATAAGAAATACTCTGAAAATGTTATTAATAATAGTTATTATTATTATTTGATTATTTTAAATCTAGGTTACTTTTATTGTAGCTATCCAAGGAAGGCTCACACACAATTTCTTAAAATAAACTATTTAATTTACATTTACTTATAATGAATTGCCCCAAATCAATAGTTTTATACTTCAAGTATGGATATTTTTCATAAATCTTAGTGATTCAGCTAGCCACACTTATTTAAATAATATGCTGGGTTGCAGAGGGGCAGATGATCAAAAATTAATGGGCAATAAAGGCTTCCTTGCTTTTGAACAGATCAATATCTGTAAGTGAACTAGAGGCACTTACAACTAAATATCCAGGAATGAATTAAAAATAGATTCACTGATGCTTGATGGAGTTAAGGATCTGAGATTATGGTATTTGGCAAACTTAGTGACCTGAATACATATTCTTCTTCTACCATCCTCCTTTTCTGCAATGCTCATCATTTCAATAGGTATTGATATGCTTGTTGCATAAAAGGACGTTGAAGAGTTGAGCCTTATATTCAGAATAGCTTTTAAAATACACATGTGAATCATAATTATTCTCTAGTAGAATCTGTGTATATAACATCATATGCACAAATAAAACATTTGTAAGTATGATTACAAACATTCTTCAACCTCATTACAGATGTAGGGAAGCAGAAAAAGAGCAGAGAAGGGCAGATTCAGCATCTAAGTGAGGCTGATATGCATGCTTTTTGCAGATAAAAATGATTAAAATGTTTAAATCTGGTCAAAAGTCTATGAGAGCCAAATGAAAGGTAGATTATATTCTTCCTCATATTCCAGATTATTATTTACTAATAAAATGGATAGAGGCTGATTCGGCTCTGGACATTATTTGCTGTGATATGAGGATAATACAGAGAGTGTAGCTAATACTAAACATAAATGTTAAAAAGAGAATTGCATGTTGAATTATTGTTGTGATATATATGATAGCATGAAAATGGATGATCTAATCTCCTTTGTGCCAAGCCCTAGGCAGGGAGAAATTAACAGTATTTAAGAGACAGAGAGAATGCTAATACTGCTGGAGTACAGGTGGACCAAGGAGGCTAGTGACATAATTAAATGATTGTAGAAAATATTATGAGTTTTGTTCTTAATTCTAAAGGCAGTGGAGAACCACTGAAAGATTTTAAACAGGGGACTTTAAACACTAAGGTCAGATATGCACTAAAAAGGATTACTAATTGCTATGTGTAAAAAATACATTAGAGAACATGAAAAGGAGGTGGGAAGGAAGACCTATTAGAATGTATTTACAGTAGCTTGGAAATGGACATAATGGTGCTTGAATAAGGTTAGTGAAATAGAGATGGAGAATAGGAAGCATGGATGGAATTGAGAAAGAAAGGTTTAGGGACTACAGGCATAGTTTAGGAATGTTTGGAAATTGTTTATGGGTGAATGAGAGGGAGATGATCAAATCGACTCCTGGTGTCCTTCTTGAGATGTTGCATGGGTGATAATGTTCTTTACTAAGGAAATGAGTTTAGTCTTGAATACGTTGCACTTGATGTTCCCTTTAGAGATTCACATAAGAGTTTTGAGTGGGCAGTTGGATACATATTACTGAATCTTAGAGAACTAAAGGGCAACTTTAGATGTTGAAAAGTCTTATTTTAAGACAGATGAATGGTAAAACATCTCTACTCATATAAACCTAGTAATCTTGTCTTCAATGTTTATTGAAATTTGAGTATGAAATAGAAGTAGGCTTCTAAGTCATGTCGTGGTTTGCAAGCTTTGTTTCTTAAAGCCCTAAGGTATCATGAAGGTGACTCGGAATACCTTGCATATTGAGGAGGTATCTATGTATAGGAAGCAAGGCTCTTCCTTTTCAACTAAAGGAGCTTTACTTTTATATAAGTTGCAATCTCAAATGATATTATGTTCTTTAAAAGTTCTATTTTTAAAATTTAAAAATATTTACATTAATGGATGGAAAAGCTCTGGTACATTATTAAGTAGTGAGATATCTCAGTTCACACCCTAATCATTTGAGAATGAAGCTTTGGAAGGCAACTATCATAATTACCTCCAAAATTATTTCTTTAAAGTCTAAATACTAGATTGGAGAGACTACTCATTTCGTGTCATGCAAAATTATGTTAGTCCTTGTCATATTTTAGAAAGATAATTTTTTAGAAACAATAATTCAAAAGTTACTTTGGTTCACAATTTAACATTTTGGGTTTTGCCTTGTCACCTGAGATCAGCAATTAATTGAACCAGGTTATCTCCCTTGGCTTTCAGAATTTTTTCTAGCTCATGGAATACAGATATGTTGTGTGTATCCAACAGTCCTCTCCTTGATATAGAATAGCCTGATATGTGTATTTTTCTTTCTATGTTATTTTTTCTCAGGTCTTATTATTTATTTAACATATATTTTATCATGTCTATTATTATAATGTTTGTTGTGGCATTACTGAGTAGTCTTGTCCTTTTTCTTGCTTATGAAGGGCAAATAATTACCACACACAGAATACCCCTCTCCTACAGAAACTGAAAGGTGTAATTTCAGCTTTCTGATGCTCTTTCAAACTGACACTCAACTCTAACAAATGTGTGCTAGGAGAAATTAACATTTTTTTCTCTCATACTTCACTACAATCTACAAGAACAAACACAGTACCAATATTTATCATTTTAGTTAAGTGAAATGCTAGGAATCAAAGTGACAGGCTCTGAGAGAAGTTATACTGTGGAATAAAACTTTATGATCCGTTTGCGAGGATGAAATGTACTTGGCTCATCTTAGTAAATAAATAACCCTAAATTTATTTAAATATTGATCTGTTTTCAGTGGAAGGGTGAAATGAATTTCAAAATGTAGAGTGTAATGTATACAAAGCATTTTCTATTGTAATACCAATATTGTGCTGTGTCACTTTACGAATCTGTGAATAAGTTGCTGAAAACTGCAAATTCTGTTATAAGTTATACTAGTCTTCTATCACGACGTTTGTATGTTAAAGTCAACATACCTACGGAAAAATGGTGACAGAGACAGATTAGTTTCTGCATAGCGTCTGTCAGTGTAGATAGCTACCTCATTTTATAGGTGAGAAGCTTAACTATCTTTAACAGGTAATATAGAGTCTATTCTAAGATCTACTCTCTATTTCCTTTAATAAGCGCCATGATGAAGCTGTAACTTCTGACTTGACGTTTGGAGATATGTTGAATAATCTTAAGGAAATATACTTCATTTTTATTTTTCAAAAGATTTATAGATTATCAAAGAAAATTATTGAAAGCAATCTCAAATGATAGATGTATTTAATTTGTCTGGGAAAAAAAAGAACATGCAGTAAGAAGTTTTGGTATTTTCTCTGCCAGGGTGCTGAGAATATTTAAGTTACTGGATATATTTAAGGTGCTGAGACTTTTTGTTAGAATTTGAAGAGAAGAAAACAAAAGGACTGTTTTCTTAATGTGTTGAAACAAGAACTATTTCTATCTGGAGATAAATTAGACAGTAGTAACAGTTTTATAAAGTTAATCTATCAGGAACCTAAATAAATGTTAATTAATATTGATATTTATTTATAAACTCTTTAAATACTAGAAACTACAACTTAGATTATGCATTTAAAATAATGTAATTTAATTCTTTTCCACACCTTTTCTTCCTTTAATTTTTGGGTTGGTTGAAGTTATCTGGTAAACTGAATCTGTGACATACACTGAAATGTTAAATGGATGGTTTTTTATTTGCAGTAATGAAAGATTTAAGCTTCAAATATTCTCTCAAACTCTGGTTTCCAAAAATGGGAAAGTAAAATATATTCCATTTGCATAATAAAATAGTGAGAAAGAATTTGAGTGTAATTTATTTCATTGCAACCCTTTATGTGCTTGGCATTCTATTCCATTACATAAACATGCTGTTTAGCATGTGGTAGTGTGAATTGGTCTGAAGGGAATGAAGATATTTCATTCTGTACCCTTTATATTGTGCCATACTGGCATTTTCAATAAAGGTGTCACTTACTTTGTTCCTTTTAGAGAAAATACTATGCTTCTTCCTAAAGGAAAGCAAAGATAATGTGAGAACAAGACAGGTAAATGTTTAATGGTACCACAGAACTGCAATACATTTTGCTTGTTACCTTAAGGAAAGATCTATCATATTTGATTGTACCTGTCATCTTTAATTTTAAAGTCTTAATAAAATTCTTTTTAAGTAAAATCCATTCAGTGCTTTTTTTAATTTATGGAAGCTACAACTTTAAAAGTTTAATGTAATCCTGAATTCTTAAACTATATTGTAATCATGGAGGTTTTACAATAATACAATGCGGTTTTTGTGTTATTGTGTCTTTTTTATTTTATTTTATTGCACTTTAGGTTCCGGGGTACATGTGCAAAACATGCAGGGTTGTTGCATAGGCACATACATGGCGATGTGGTTTGCTGCGTCCATCTCACCATCACCTATATCTGGCGTTTCTCCCATGTTATGGAATTTGAAATGAAAAAAATCATAGCATGGGTTTATTGCAAGCTTAAATTATTTTTATGATTGATTAGATTATTGGCAGTAGTTATCTTCAGCACAATTATTATGTGTGCAACCTTGTACTGGTTATTTGGAAATGTATTTAGAGGCTATATAGTAAAGGATACTAACTCCAGAAGACTGGAGTATACCAAAGTTATGCAGAGAAGTTAAGATTCAAATACATCCTAACAGTGAAATTTGGAAAGACCAGATTACTATAACTTTTAATATTATTTAAATATTATTTGAATTAAATACATTCTTTTTATCTTTATATCAACCATCTTTTAAGCCAAATTGTAAATTATCCATTTGGTTATTTTTCCCTTTAATCAATTTTATTAATGAGTAATTTACAAACAATAATATTCACCAGTTTTAAGTGTGCATTATGATGTGTTTTGATAAATGTCTACAGTTATGTAAGCAACATGATGTCCTCCTCTCACCCCAAGTCCAGGAATTTACTGGTCTATTTTTAGTAACTATAGTTTATTGTTCTACACATTACTGATGCGTCTCTTTACTGTTTGTTTTATATTTACTCTCTTTTTTCCATTTTGGATAGTTTTCAACACTATCAGGTTCACTGATGTTATCTTGTGCAGTATCAAATCTGCTGTGAATTCTAGCCAGTTTTTTGTTTATTTCTATTGTATTTTTCATCTCTATAAGAACTTCTGTAATAAAATAGGCATATTTTTTCAAATGACTAGGGTCAAATCCTGTGGCTGATATTTTCATTTGAGGATGTTCCTTAACTATTCAGTGCCTCGTGATATTTTATCTGAAAAATGGGAAAACAGTTCCATCTATGTTGTAAGTTCAACTGCAGCTATCTATATGTAACACTTAAAAGTAAAAAGTAAACCTTCCATAAGTACCAACTATTATTTTTATTATCAGTTAGTATTTATGACTTATTAAATGCCCATTCTTAGAAAACTAAATATGCTTATTATTTGTAATCCTCAGCTAAATGCATCACTTTCCTAAGAAAAAGATCCTTACATCCTACTTAACTCCTTTTCCCTCCAAATTTAAATGTCCGTTTCTCTTGAAGTCCATTTGGCTGTACCCCGCCCCAGACTCCTCTAGTCACTGTAATACATAACTTTTCTATTGTTAGTTGAGTTGTGTCAAGAATTTCCATCCTGTTCAATTGTATTCCTCTTGTACATCAAGCTTTCCATTCTACTTTTGATAATTTACTTAGGGATTTTTTATTCATTGAACTGGGAATGAGTGGAGAGAATAGATTTTCATATCATTTGTTCTGTTTTCAGCACCCAACTCAGTATCTGGTGTAATAGTTACTTAGTACTATAAGGCAAAATGCAAAAATAAATAAAAATAAATTCTAGGGAAAAAACACATTAACTTTTTGCTTATGCCATTTTTATTTTGGCAGTTTGAGTAGACTCCATTAGCTTAATACATTAATGGGCTTGCTTCTTACCTATCTTGGCAGACTATGGAATATAAAGAGCTGACCCGAACCATTGCTTGACATCACATGAAAACATGTCCTGACTGAAAGTCCTCCAGAAGAGTTCCAGGCCTATTTGCCTCATGAATTTTCCTGTTTCATTATTCATTAAAATGCTATTTGGTAGGAAGCTGAATTTGATGATAGTTTGGAATGTTGCATTTTTATTGGAAATCTTTGGCTGTATTTAGTTTCCTTGGTGTAAGTTGTTATGTGATCTCAGCACAGTTGTTCAGGTCAGAGCACTCTTGTCCTTTTGTGGTAGTTCTGAAACTGGCCCTCGGCCAGATTTATAAGCATATCTACAAGAAACGTGAAATTGCTAGATAGTATTACCAGTGATGAGTTCCAGAAATACTGGGCATGAGACTATTTGATTCTGGCAGTAAAAAGACTGTAACCCTGCGATTTTGCCTCCTTTTCAATCATTACCTCATATTTACTTTATATAGTAAAAAGCTGGCTTCAGACTGTCAAATGCTATATGCATTAACATGGAGGTGGTTTACTCCGGAAGAATCTCACTTAGAAAATGCACTTTCTTTTTAAATTTGGACTTCCAAATCAGAGGAAAAATGTGTCATACTCAAAAATAAATATCCCTCATTTAAAACAAAACAGAAGGATAGGTATTGTTCTAAATGAGATGTTCCTGTATAAATTATATATCACAGAGTAATCAGTAAGTGCTAGGATTACAACCGTATACTTGGCCATATAGTACACATCAACAATATTGTTACTGGGATTTGATAGTCACACGTTTGGAAAATACTACCTGGAGTCATGATTTTGACAGCAGTTTCTCAATTTGAAATCATGGACTTCACAATTGTAAAGTTGCTTTGAGTAGTTATTTTTTAGTCCCCTGCCTTCAAATCCTTTTAGTCCGTTTACCCCAATCACCGTGACAAGATTTTTATGTCACAGTAGAAGAGTCTTTTCTGTACTAGTGCTTCAACTAGCAAACACCCTTTGTTAAAAGCCTAGAAAGAGCTCAGAATGCCTAAGGAAATGAGTCATATTGGGTGTAACAAAGTGGATGAAGGAGAGAATTAAGAGAGAGCTAGGCAAAAGGCCGCTTGTGCAGGGTCTTCTACTCTGTATTCATCTTAAGTACAGTGGGAAGCCACTGAAGGATATTAACAATAGAGAAAGGGAATAAGAAGAAATTATGTAATCAGATATACATTTGTAAAATTTTCCTTCGGAATGTTGTTTGGCAGTTAGTTTGGAGGGAAATAGGAGAAGCGTTAGAGCCAGTAAATAGGATATCACAGTAGTCCAAGAGAAAAGAGGCAGGTGGTTTGAACTTAGGAGCAGGGGATTCAAATACATAGAGTTGAGATCCATTTATACACACAATAATATGTCTTGATATTAGATTGGATCTGAAGGATAAAGGAGTAGGAAGAATCAGGATGAGAGCCAGATCTCTGGCCTAAGCAAATGTACAAATGCTGATTTCATTTAAATAAAATTGGGCAAGCTGTGGGAAGAAGAATTGGCTGGGAATAAAAAGAGATAGGGTTCTGGTGAAACTCAAGTTCAGTGTTGTCTTTTGGATTTGAGAGGCTCATAATTCATCTAGGTGGTTAAATTCTAGTCTGGGTTTAAGGGCGAGGAGCCTTTACTTCATCTACCTTGGAAACAAGACAACTGTTAAGCAAGAAGAAGGTAAAGGTACCTATTTAGACACAAAGTAGATAAATATTATTAGACTCAGTCGTTGTATTGAATGCTCTTACACTTCAATTGGTGAGATTAAATATGTATACACATGTTAAATGTTCCCATAGTAAAGCCTAGTTTTATGTTTATTGTAAGGAATTTAGGCATATTAACTTATGAAAGAGCAAGAAGTTAGGGATTATGTTAGTGTGAGATGTCTTTGGAGGAATTACCCTACGAAATTGACCTCAGTGACTAGGCCACATAGACAAAAATAGGAAGATAGTTTGCCTCTTAACTTCCTGGGCATGACACTAGATAGGGTGGTAACTCATCCTGAGTTGGGAGATAATTGACTTAAGCATCTTTGCAGAGAAGGATGCTATGAAATAATTCATTTCGTTTTCTGACCAAATATATTGCATTATTTGCAACAGTATTTATAGTATTGATCAAATAAAAATAATTGTAATACTGAACGGTCTAAAACTATTCCTACAGTTAGGATTAATCCCATAAGGACTTCGAGGAGAAAAGCACCATAAAACAGGATGTTTAAAAAACTATTTTTAAATTAATATTGTTTTGACAAATAATAATTGTATACATTTTGGGGATAGGAGGTGATTTCTAAATGTGTCTATATATATATATATATATATATGTGCAATTTAGAATGATTAAATCAAGTTAATTAACATATTCATTGCCTCCTTTGCCTATCATGTTTTATGGTGAAACATTTAAAATTTCCTAGTTATTTTGAAATATACAATATATTTTTATTGACTGTAGTCATCCTGCTATGCAGTAGATCTAAAACTTACTCCTCCTATCAGAAACTTTGTATACTTTGCTCAACAACTTTTCATTTCCTCTTTCACCTCCTGCCACCTGCCTGGCCCCTAGTAACTACCATTCTACTCTCTACTTTCATGAGTTCACGTTTTTCAGATTCTACATGTAGGTGAAATGATGCATGTTTGTCTTTTTGTGCCTTGCTTATGTCACTTAGCATAATTTGCTCCAGGTAACCCACATTATCAAAAATGGTAAAATTTCTTTTTTTGCAGCTGAATAGTATTCCATTGTGTATACACACTGCATTTTCCTTATCCATTGATCTTTTAATGGGCATATAGGTTGATCATGGACTAGAAGTTTAAAAATGTGACCAACACTGGAATAAAGCATTGGCAGTGATGCCTAAATAGCTGAAGTCAAGCAGTTGTAGGAAGCAAGGGCATTGAAGGCCCTGTTGAATAATGTGTGTCTACCCAAATCCCTTGCTGAAAATTTAAGAGGATGATGAGGACCTAAATATGTAATAAAAGCAACATATTTTAAAATATTTATTTATTTATATAAAGTTCAGGTGACTAAAGTATGAATTTTTTGTGTGTAAATCAGGAAATAAATAGAGTCAAATAAATAATAAAAGCCAGAGATGGTAGTAAAAATGGAGAATTCCTTCTCTCTTTGAGGTTATCATATTGAATTTAAATTGAACCTTAAAAGTGGGATAATTTATGTCAAATTTTGTTAATCTTGGCCAAGCCACATGCTTGTCATAATAGATAGAGGTGCAATTAAGGAATAAAACTTATATATTATTGTTAAAATATTTTTTTCCAGTGCCTTCAGAATGCCGGAATCCTGTCCTAGTCAAACTTTTCAAGGACTTTTCTAAAGAATTAGTACAAAATGCTATAAAACAAAGTAAAGCAATACTTTATGCAGCTAGATTTAATCTTTTAAAAATGTGTTAACTGATTTTTTGGCTTTAATAATCTAGAATCAACATACAGTCATAGATCTGCATTGTATATGTTTCAAACTATAACTATAAACCTAGATCTAAAATCATACCTCTCTACTGCATGAAAAGGCCACATCCTTTAAAGCCAGAAATTAAAAGAGAGTGGAGAGTCCTTAGTCTGTCTGATTAATTATCTATATTCTCTCCTTTAAGGCACCAATCATTATATATATATATATATATATATATATATATATATATATGCGGTCTAAATACAGTAATAAAAGCCAACCAATATAATTTTCCTTTTTTGGGTTTGTCTGCAGGGAATCCTGGAGAGTAAGTGAAGAGTACTTCTTTATCTTTGAAGCTAACTTATAGGCAGAATTTAGATATCTGAAAAGATGTGGAAGGATACTCTTGGCAAGGTGGATTATGTTAGGAAAGGCATATGGATACAGCAAGGCACAGAGCAATTCCAGGGGGAAAGTGTATCTTACAGATAACAGTTGGTTGAGCATTTGCCATATTTATGCACACTACGAAATACTATAGCAGTCAAACATGCGCATTCCTTTTCCTGTTATCATATGTCAGGAATTTATTTGGAAATGCTGGGAAATGAAAGATACTGATTGAAGTGGTGTTTTAAGGCATGTTGATATGATCTCAGAATGCATGATGTTTGGGTATAGAAAAGTCCGGAGGTAAATAAATTTGTCAGAAGACAATGGAATTAACTCCAAAATGAAAAGGATAATGTTTACTTTCAGAGATAAAACAAAACAAAAAAGGATCAACAATATATAACAATATGCCGATTTAAATAGAACAACCTATCAAGGTAATTTTTCTTGTCCCAGAGGAGTTGAGAAAACTTGACTCCTCTGGGACAAGAAAACCTAAGTAGCATTTATTGGAGTCAGCTTATGAATACTTCTAAATAGTATTATTTCATCTGTCTGTAGGTTGGTGCTTCTTTTTTCTTTGTTCATCAGTTGTGAAAAGACTGAACAAATTAACTTGCTCAAAATCAGACGATTAGCACATGGTAGGGTTGTCATTCTGAGTCAGTCAGCTATCGTTTTAAAAATCATGAGGAAGAGAAAAAGATATAAGAAAGGTGACAAGTTGTCACAGAAGAGCAACAGAGAAGATATGTTTGTCAACCATATGTTCTTCGTGTTATAATTTGTATTTAGAAGACTTTCCCACACTTAATTATGTGTACTGCCAACGTTAGAATCCTGTCTCTGTGGTATAAGGTCTACCTGTAGTAAATAAGTGAGGAACTAATATGCACTTTTGGTTTTTTAGGATGAAGTCTTCTCACATTTAATGCAGAAATGAAAATGAGTCATTGGAGAATGATAAAGCTTAGAAATCCTTGTTACAAGGGAATTAGGCTCTTTGAATTATATTTTGAGAATGTGTTTCAGAGTTTGGCATGATGTTCACTACATAGAGTGGAGCTCTGGGACTTTGAAAATAAAAAAAATGAGTTGGTTTGAGAATATGGAATGATAAATATCTCAAAGCAGTGTTAGCAACAAGTATAAATGCATAGTTTAATATGCACTTTCCTACCCATGGAGCTTACAAAGCAAAACTAAAAACTTTTTTTCTGCAAATATGAACTACTTCAAATGAATATTTTAGAAAATTGGTGTGTAAATGGTGATAGCTGTTGTTTCAACATTTGAGGAGCAGATTGAAACACCAAATTAGCTATTAGCCTAAAGGTAAGTACTCTCTAGGAAGGGAAAAACAACTGAAGCTAGCAAATTGACTTTCATTTGGGATGGGTTGCCCATGGTTCTGATGAAACGTGTGTGTGATAACTTCCAAATCTCTGGGGACATGTGTTCAACAGACCTCTGGGAAGCAGAGCGAAGAGAAGCTGGGCAGCTTTATACAAAACCACCCCCAGCATCCTTCTCCACCAGAACAAAGCATGGTATACATTAAAAAGAAGCTGAAGCATAACTGGGAGAAGGCCAGAAAAAATCACTCATAATGTTAGGAATACCGTTTAAATCATTCCAACAAAGCATTAGCTGGGCAGGGCTAAATTGTGATGGAGCAAAAAATGTGAGAATGAGCTGACTCCTGATCAAGTCGAAGGGCTGGGGATGCAGAGGCCTGAAGATAAGCCTGAATAGACAGTTGGAGTGAGGGACCCGTATTCCAGATGGTCGATCCGAGTCAGATAGGTTATGAGATGTGAGACTGCACTGGAAGATGGAAGCAGGATTTGGAAGAGAAAAGAGTAAACACCACCTGGAGGTCGGAGTGAGGGAGGAGTGTATGAGCAGGAGTATAGACAACATTTCTTCTTTAGTCATTACGCCTGATTCTGAAAAATAATGAAGCATCTTTAAAACACTCTTTGGCCACTTTACTAGAAAAGAATGAACTTAGTGTAGGGTATGGTAGTGAGGGGCTTATTAACTAGTGTTATATAATTATACTATATTGTGTTAAATAGAGACAATAGTGTGAAATGGTTTACGGGGATTGGCTTGACTACATTTAATTGTCATTTCTGCCGTTCATAGTTGTGTCACCATCAAGAAATGATTTAATTTTTAACATCTATTTATACTTAAAGGGGGAAATAATACTATCAATGTTACTGGGCTGTTTTTTCGGATCAGGGTGTTGAAGATCATTGCCATTTGATGATCACTCCTATTTTACTAAGGACAAGCTTGTTCTTAATGCCAAAGAGAGAAATAAATAATGTAGAAGGCTACTGCTAGTGTCAACAATGTGTTTGAAATCACGGGAGAGTGGATCGTGAAAATGAAAGATTAATCTGATAATTGTTACCCTTTTAAAGGGGAATTAAACCTTTCAGAGAAAAAATATCTGATAATTTTGTCCTAGGGTTTTATAATAGAGTGAATTATTATTATGTTTTTATGTTATGTTTTCCATAAATTCTTCAAATAACTAGAAAAATAGCAACCACTATGTTGATTTAAATGTTTCAGTATTGTAAAGTAAAAGAATTAGAAAGGCAATGATTATTAATAGTTCAATGTGTTTTTATATATCATATGCATGTTTATGATTAGTGTGGTGAAATTATATACGCTTTTTTATTTCTAAGAGAGAAGTTCAAATACAAACTGCTTTGATGAAAATAAAATGAAAGTGAATGTTAGGGGTGTTTAATGCTGCTTAACAATGCACGTGGGCACTTAACTTTAGTGTATGGAAAACATACATGGACCTAAAATAGAACAGGACCCAGTAATTTAACGGTGAATTTTTCATTTTACATATAATTCATTGAAAAATACATGTATGGACAAAATTAAGTTCAACCTGAACACTGAATGCTCTGATTGTGTAACATGTTTCTGGGCATCTAGATTCATGAAGCTGATTCCCTAATAATGTTAATTCATTCTGGAATAAGTGTATCCGCTTCTAGTAATTTCTAAACAATGGATTGCATTTGTAATATATTGTGGTGGGTTATAACTTTAGTCTGTGAAAACAATACCATACTCATACTTTTTTTTTTTTTTTAATTTTAGAAAAGAAAGTGGAACAAAAAAGCAGAAAACAAATGGCAGCACTGTGAAAAAGTTTGTCTGGTCTAAGTGCTGACTCATCACCCATGCCTATTAGGCAAATTATTTTCCTTGACACTTATAGAAGTAAAACCAATATACATTTTATTTGCACACCATATATCCAATACGCAATTTTCTTTCATCATTAAAACTTTAAAATTCTTGATCATGGTGGATAAGCTTTTTGATGTGCTGTTGCAATCGGCTTGTCAGTATTTTATTGAAGATTTTTGCATCTATGTTCATCATGGATATTGGCCTGAAGTTTTCTTTTCTTGTTGAATCTCTGCCAGGTTTTGGAATCAGGATGATGTTGGTCTCATAAAATGATTTGGGAGGAATTCTCTCTTTCTGTATTGTTTGGAATAGTTTCAGAAGGAATGGTGCCAGCTTCTCTTTGTATGTCTGGTAGAATTCGGCTGTGAGCCCGTCTGGACCTGGGCTTTTTTTGGGTGGTAAGCTCTTAATTGCTGCCTCAACTTCAGACCTTGTTATGGGTCTGTTCAGGGTTTCGGCTTCTTCCTGGTTTAGGCTTGGGAGGAGGCAAGTGTCCAGGAATTTATCCATTTCTTCCAGGTTTACTAGTTTATGCGCATAGAGTTGTTTGTAATAATCTCTGATGATGGTTTGAATTTCTGTGGAATCTGTGGTGATATCCCCTTTATCATTTTTTATTGCATCAATTTGGTTATTCTGTCTTTTCTTTTTTATTAATCTGGCTAGTGGTCTGTCTATTTTGTTGATATTTTCGAAAAACCAGCTTCTGGATTTATTGATTTTTTGAAGGGTTTTTTGTGTCTCTATCTCCTTCAGTTCTGCTCTGATCTTAGCTATTTCTTGTCTTCTGCTAGACTTTGAGTTTTTTTGATCTTGCTCCTCTAGCTCTTTCAGTTTTGACGATAGGGTGTCAATTTTTGATCTCTCCTTGCTTCTCATGTGGGCAGTTATTGCTATATATTTTCCTCTAGAGACTGCTTTAAATGTGTCCCAGAGATTCTGGTATGTTGTGTCTTCATTCTCGTTGCTTTCGAAGAACATCTTTATTTCTGTCTTCATTTCATTGTTTATCCAGTCAACATTCAAGAGCAAGTTGTTCAGTTTCCATGAAGCTGTGTGGTTCTGGGTTAGTTTTTGAATCCATTTGAGCCAGCAATCCCATTACTGGGTATATATCCAAAGGATTACAAATCGTTCTACTATAAGGACACGTGCACACGAATGTTCATTGCAGCACTGTTTACAATAGCAAAGACCTGGAACGAACCCAAATGCCCATCGATGATAGACTGGACAGGGAAAATATGGCACATACACACCATGGAAAATTATACAGCCATCAAAAACGATGAGTTTGTGTCCTTTGTAGGGACATGGATGAACCTGGAAACCATCATTCTCAGCAAACTGACAGAAGAGCAGAAGATCAAACACCACATGTTCTCACTCATAGGCGGGTGTTGAACAATGAGAACACATGGACACAGGGAGGGGAGCACTACACACTGGGGTCAGTTGGGGGGAAATAGGGGAGGGATGGTGGGGGGTGGGGAGCTGGGGAGAGATAGCAAGGGGAGAGATGCCAGATGTAGGCGATGGGGAGGAAGGCAGCAAATCACACTGCCACGTGTGTACCTATGCAACAATCTTGCATGTTCTTCTCATGTACTCCAAAACCTAAAATTCAATAAAATAAATAAATGGGAAAAAAAACTTTAAAATTCTACAAATGTTTACTTTTTTAGAAAATATACTGTAAAATTACACAGTATAGTCTGCGGAAGCATTTATTTGATTATGAAAGGTTAGTTCAGGCTGTTCTTTATGAATGAATATGAAGAAATTCAGAAGGTGATACATTATGCCTAATATATTTTTACCAAGTATGTTACAATTATTGTGTATATTAAGTTTTCATGTGTTATATTTGACAACTGTAGATATATACTACAAATTAAACATCCCACTCATTCTAAACAAATGTGTAAGAATAAAGTGACTGTAAATTCATTAAATAAAATAGAATAAGTAGCAGCATTTATAATAATATACTGAATTTAAAAATGATTTCTTCCAACATTCATTGTAGAAATAATTATTAATATGATTAATTCTTCTGATGTATTAGATGATATGCAAAAGAATGCCAAATTTTGGAGGTAATGACTTTTATTCTTTTGCTTTTCAAGAAATGTATGTAAGCCCCCTATGCAGCCATGGTCATACTTCAACTACTTAGAACTTTTTTCTTTTGATTTAACTCATGTATATTCGACAGAACACTTGTTTTTTTAGTTGTATTATAAAATTAGAAATAATCTAAGAAAGCTTAAATCTTTAATAAAATGGTTACATACATTTCTAATTAAGAATAAAAATATTGTCATGGATATTTCTGTGGTAGCATAGACACTTAATTTATTTGCATATACAGAAATTGTAGATCAACTTTAAAATAGTTTAGTTATAAACATTTGCATATCTGTATTAAATAGTTTCCTTTTTTTCAGCTATTTTTTTTATTTAATGTAAAACCCACATACTCATACCTGGTTTAAATGCATAAAGTCAATGCCTTTGATTTGCCTATTTAATAAAATGGAACTCTCAGTTAATTTTAATTAAAATATTTATTTTCTGTTTACTTTTCTAGACTCAGTGCTATGTTATACATAAAAATAAATACCACTGCCTGTTCATTTTGAAACCAAAGAAGGATTTTATGTAAATTATAAGAATAAGACATTGCCATTGCTCTCAGGAGCTTAGAGGCAACTTAAAGGTATTTTCAGTCATTTCATAACTGACATTTAAATTTTCTTTAAAATTTTTTTTGTTTATATTTGGCATATAATTTTACATGTTTATAGGGTATAGAGTGTTGTTTCAGTACATGTATACGTTGCATGATTATCAAGTCAGTATAGTTTTGATCTGTTCATCAGTGTCTATTCCTCAATCCTTGATCATTTCTCTGTGGTGATAACTTTCAAGATATTTTTTTTTGCTAGCTACCTTGAAATATCCAATACATTGCTGTTAGCTAAAGTCACCCTAGTATGTAATGGAACATCAGAACTTATTCTTCCTATCTAACTATAACTTTGATCAAGTAATCTCTACCCTACCACTCCCACCTTCTCCCTTTCCTCCTCAGCCTCTACCTAATCACTATTCAACTGTCTGCTTCTATGAGATCAACTTTTAGAAATTTCATCTATGAGTGAAATCATGCAGTATTTCATCTATGAGTGAAATCATATTCTTTCTGTACCTGACTTACTTCACTTGACATTATATCCTCTAGATTTATCTGTGTTGCTGCAAAAGACAGACTTTCCTTCTGATTTTAATAGCCGAATAGCATTCCAGTGTATAAATATGCCACATTTTCTTTATCTGTTCATTGGTTGATAGACGCTTAAATTGCTTTCATCTCTTGACTGTTGTGGCCAGTGCTGCAATAAACATAGGACTGCAAGTGTCTCTTCAAAATACTGATTTCTTTTTTTTTTTTTTTTCTGGATAAATACCCAGTGGTGAAATTGCTGAATCATATAGTAGCTCTATTTTAATTTTTTGAGGAACTTCTGTATTATTTTTCCATAATGGCTCTACTATTTTATATTCTAACTGTGTATGAGTTTTTTCGATACACCCTTGCCAACATTTTTTATATTTTTGATAAAAGCTATTCTAACTGAGGTAAGGTGATATTATGGTTTTGATTTCCATTTCCCTGATGTTGAGTGTTGTTAAGCTTTTTTATCTTATATCTACTGGCCATTTACATGTCTTCTTTTGATAAATGTCTATTCAGGCTCTTTGCCCACTTTTGGATGGGATTTTTTTGTGT
Source organism: Sapajus apella (assembly GCF_009761245.1). NCBI lineage: Eukaryota > Metazoa > Chordata > Mammalia > Primates > Cebidae > Sapajus > Sapajus apella. The sequence goes on from NW_022436958.1 coordinate 17,733,707, forward strand.
GTGTATGCTATTGAGCTATTGAATTGTGTGAGTTCTTCATATATTCTGGATGTTAACCACTTGTCAGATGCATAGTTTGCAAATACTGTCCCTCATTATGTAGGTTGTAACTTCAGTATGTTGACTGTTTCCTTTGCTGTGCAGAAGTTTCTTAATTTCACATAATTTTTTCTGTCCATTTATTCTTTTATTGCCTGTGCTTTTCAGGATCTACCCAAAAAATTATTCCCAAATGAAGTGTTTTTCCTAAGCTTTTTTGTAATAGTTTTGTAGTGTCAGATCTTATATTTAAGTCGTTAATCCATTTTGAGTTCATATTTGTTTGTGTGAAATGGGGGTCCAGTTTCATTCTTCTACATGTGGATATCTAGTTTTCCTGGAACCATTTCTTTTTTTCTTAATTGAATAGACTGTCCTTTCTCCAATGTGTGTTCTTGGCACCTTTGTAAAAAGACAGTTTAGTGAGATGTATGGGTTTGTTTCTGGGCCCTCTATTCTGTTTTGTTGGTCTTTGTGTCTCTTTTTAGGTCGGTACCATGCTGTTTTGGTTACTATGGGTTTGTAGTATACTTTGAAATCAATTTGATACCTTTACCTTTGTTCTTTTTGCTCAAGACTGCTTTGACTATTCAGGTTTTTTGTGGTTTCATACAAACTTTAGGATTGCATTTTCTGTTTTTCTAATGAATGACATTGCTATTTTGATAAAGATTGCATTGAAATTGTATATCACCTTGGATAGTATAGACATTTTAAAACTATTAATTCTTCCAATCTATGGATATGTAATGCCTTTTTATTGATTTGTATCTGTTTCATTTTTTTCATTAGCATGTTTTTATTAGTGTTTTATAGTTTTTATTGTAGTGATCCTTCACCCCGTGGTTGACTTTATTCCTAGGGTGTTCTTTTTTTTTTTTTCCTCATGTAAATGGGGTTGCTTTCTTGATTTCTTTTTCACATGGTTTGTTATTACCTTAGAAAAAAATCCGTCTGGATTTTTTTGTTTATCTTGTACCCTGCAACTTTACTGAATTCACTTATTAGTTCTATGAGTTTTTTTGGTGGTATTGTTAGTATATTCTATACATATGGTTATGCCATCTGCAAAAAGGGACAATACAACTTCTTTCTTTCTTTTATTTCCAATTTGAATGCCATTTATTTCTTTTTCTGGCCAAATCGCTATGGCCAGGACTTGCAATACTGTGTTAAACAAAAGTGGTGAAAGTGGGCATTTTTGTCTTGTTCCAGACATAGAGGAAACACTATAAACTTTTCCCTATTCAGTATGTTACTAGCTGTGGGTTTATCATATAAGGCTTTACTTTTTTGAGGTATGGTCCTTTTATGCCTAATTGGTAGGGAATTTTTATTATATGGGGATGTTAAATTTTGATGCGTACTTTTTCTCAATGTATTGTAACAAGTCTATGATTCTTTTGTCCTTGATTTTGTTAATGTGATTTATAATGTTTATTGCTTTGTGTATGTTGAATTATCCTTGCATCCCTTGGATGAATCCCAATTGATCATGGTGAATGAACTTTGTAATATATTGTTGATTCTGGTTTGCCAGTATTTTATTGAGTATTTTTGCATTTATGTTCATTAGTGATACTGGCCTATAGTTTGTTTTGTTGTTGTGTTCTTGTCTGGTTTTGGTATCAGAGTAATGATGACCTTGTAGAATGAGTTTGAAAATATTCCCTCCTTTTAAAGTTTTTGGATGAGTTTGAGAAGAATTGGTATTAATTCTTTTTTAAAAATGTTTGTTAGAATTCAACACTGAAGCCATTAGGTTCTGAGCTTTTCTTTGATGGGATGGTCTTTCAGACTGCTCCAATCTTATTATTTGTTATTAATTGATTCAGGTCTTCCATTTCTTCATGATCTGATCCTGGTAGCATTTAGGCAAGAGAAAGGATATATGTTACCAAGAATTTATCCATTTCTTCCAGATTTTCCCATTTGTTAGTAAATAGTTGTTCATAATTATCTCTTATGATTCTGTGTATTTCTATAGTATTGGTTACAGTACCTTTTTTACCTCTGATTTTATTTAGTTTTTACTCTTTTTCTGTTAGTCTAGCTAAAATTGTATCTGTTCATATTTTCAAAAATAACACTTTTATACTTTTTGATTTCTATTTTGCTCTGATATTTATTACTTATTTCCTTCTAGTAATTTTGGACTTACTTTGTTCTTTTTTTTATTTCTTGAGCTATAACATTAGGTTGTTTATTTGAAACCTTTCTCCTTTTCTGATGTAGGATTATATTGCTCTAAAATTTTCTCTTATAACTATTTTTGCTGTATCCCATAGGTTTCGGTATGTCGTGTTTCCATTTTCATTTGTCTCAAGGAATTTTTACTTCAAAAATAATTCTTCATTGATTCATTCATGTTGTTGAACATCCTTTTATTAGAGTTTATAACATTTTTGTTATTGATTCCTAATTTTATTCTATTGTGGTGAGAAAAGGCAATTTGTATGATTTTAGTTTTTAAAAAAATTGTTAAGACTTGTTCTGTGACCTAAAATATGGCCTATACTGGCCATTGTTCCACGTGCTGTTAAGTAGAATGTATATTCTGTAGCTGATGGATGAAATGTTCTGCAAATGTCTGCTAAGTCAATTTGGAAAACAGCACAGTTTAAACCCAGTGTTTCATTGTTGATTTTCTGCCTGAATGATCTTTACATTGCTTAAAATGGGAAGTTGACTTCTCCTACTATTATATGGCAACCAATTTCTTCCTTTAAGTCTGTATTTGCTTTATACACACACACACACACACACACACACACACATATACATATATGTATATGTATATATATGGGTAATCTGGTGTAGGATGCATACATGCTTACAATTGTTATATTCTCTTGTATGGATGCCTTTATTATTTTATAATGGCTTACTTGGAATATTGTTGTCATTCCTGTTTTAAATTATATCTGAAATAATATAGCTACTCACACTTTTGTTTTAGTTTCAGTTTATATGGTATATCTTTTTGTGTCCATTCACTTTCTATCTTTGTGCATCTTTAAAGGTGAAGTAAATTTCTTGCAGACATCATATAGTTGCACCTTTTAAAAAACGTTATAGAGTAACTCTGTATCTTTTAATTGGACAATTTAAGTCATTTACTTTCAAGGTTATTATTGATAGCTATGGATTTATTACTAACATTTTTTTTCTTATTTTATGATTGTTCTTTTTTGTTTCTTACTGTCTTTGTGGTTAAATGACTATCTGTATTACCATGTTTTGATTCTGTTTTATTTATTTTTAATGTATCTATTATAAGTTTTTGCTCTGTGCTTATCATGAAGATTACAAAAAATCTTATAAGAGGTCATTTTAACCTCATACTATCTTAAGTTTAATTATAAAGAGAAGAAACTGAAACACATTCTGCAGGTCAAACAGCATACCCCCACTGTTTTATTTTTTGATGCTTCAATTTATATAATTTTAGATTACATTTCTCTTTAACAATTACTGTAGTTATTATAATTAATAGTTTGTGTTTTAGTCTTTATACTAATGAGATATTAGTGGTTTACAGACCACAGTTACAGTACTAGTGTGTTCTTAATTTGTATAATTACTTTGCCACAGAGTTTTATATATTCAGATGGTTTTTTGATACATGTTAGAATTTTTTTCCTTTCAAATGGAACGACTTCGGTTATCATTTATTGAAAGACTTGTCTGTTAGTGATTTATTTCCTTAGCTTTTGTTTTTCTGGTAGAGTCTTTCTCTCTCCTTCATGTTTGAAGGATAGCTTTTCTGGGTATAGTACTCTTTGGTGACAGGTTGTTTGTTTTTTGTGTTTTGTTCTAGCACTTTTAAAATATCATCTCAGTCTTTCTTAGAAGTAGGATTCTGCTGAGAAATCTTCTGGAAGCTCTGTTGGGACTACATTGTATTTGGTATACTTCTTTTCTCTTGCTTCATTTAGTATTCTTTCTTTGTCTTCAATTTTTAATAATGTAATTATGATGTGCCTTGGGAAATTTCTCTTTGGATTGAATTACATTGTTGACTTCTGAACTTCCTATAGCTGGATGTTGTTGTTATGCTTTATATTTGGAAAATTTTCAGGCATTATTTTCTTAAATAATCTTTGTAGGGTGTTTTCTTTTTTTGTCTCATTCACTAATAACTATTATATGAAGGTTTAATCCCTTTATAGCATTTCATAATGCTTGTAGGCCTTCTTCAGTCTTTCTTGGTATTTGTTTTCCTCCTCTCATTGGATAAATTTGTATGTTCTGTCTTCAAGCTCGTTGATTCTTTTCTCTTTTCATCAAGTCCGCTGTTGAGGATTTCTGGTGAGGTTTTTAATGTATTTATTGTATTCTGTAATATACAATTTCTGTTTTTTATTGCTTTTATGTTTTTGTCAAATTTTGCCTTTTATTCCTAGATTGTTTTTCTTAATTTTCTATACATATTTTCTTGTGATTCTCTGAACTTCTTTGAGTATTATTCTGAATTATTTGTAGATTTTTTTTAGATTTTTAATTCTTTTGGCGCCTTACTGGAGCTTTGTTAATTTCTTTTGGTGAAGTCACGTTTCCCTGAGTTTCCTTTGTGTCTTTATATTCATTCCTGTGCATTTGTTGAGATAGTCACCTCTTCCATCTATTGCAGTTGTTTTTTTGTCATTTTAGACTTTTACCAATTGTTAAAAGAATTTAATTGTAGGCCTATTTACTGCTTAGAATTCTGGGGAGGCCTTATAGTGAGCATCAGAACTAAAATATGGCACAAGAATTTACTCACTGGCTTTCTTTCCACTGTTTCTCAGCCTGGGCACGACTTATTGCAGTCTGAAGAAATCTTAAGCACATATCACAATTTAATTGGTAATCTTTTAGGTTTTGCAGGTTAGGGGATTGCTTGACACAAACACTTAGGCTTTGTGAGGGACCCAGCCAGGGTTTTGGGCCTTCAAGTGCACTAGGCTCCCTTCAGTGCTAAGACACCAGACAGCATTCTCAGCATGACTTCCTCGCTGACAGGAAAACAGAGCAGGTGCCGAGATCTTCATACTTGTCACTGCAGTCAGTGTTCTCAGTCTTATTTCGAATTTACCTCACGTAATTGAGTCCTTTTGGCCCTCCCATTGCTTCCTGTGGAATGAAATCAAAGTGTGGGCCTGCCATGAAGATTCCCAGACTAGTGGAGAGATTAAACATCTACCTTCATTTCTTCCCAAGAAATCGTGAGTCTAGGGAAATTCTGAGAGGGGTGTTATGCCAGCTTGGGAGAGGTGGGTTTACTAGCCGTGACTTCTTTCATTTATGTGGCTCAGGGTATTTTTATGCTTCTTTTCCAAGTTTGTGTGAATTCAAGGTGATATTCTTGCCTTTGAATAGTTGTAGTTTTTGTGAGGGGTTGATGCTGAGGTATCTTCTACCATCTTTCTGATGTCACTCTTCTTAATTTTCTTTTAATTATTGTTAAATACAAAGTCTTGTTACCTACTGATGTGTTTTGTATCTGTGTCCTTACCAAAATCTCATGTTGTTGTAATCCCGATGTTGGATTTGGGGCCTGGTGGGAAGTGATTGGATCATAAGAGAGGTTTCTCATGAATGGTTTAGCGATATCCTCTCAATGCCGTTCTCATGATAGTGTGGGTGAATTATTGTGTGATCTGGTTGTTTAAAAGTGTCTATCACCTTCATCCTCGTTTTCCTCCTCTGGCCATGTAAGACATGCCTGCTTCCTCTTCACCTTCCGCCATGATTGTGAGTTTCCTGAGGCCTCCACAGAAGCAGAAGCCACTATACTTCCTGTACAGCCTGTAGAAGACTGTACCAATTAAACTTCTCTTCTTTATAAATTATCCAGTCTTAGGTAATTTTTTATAGCAATGAAAGAACAGACGAATACATACCTTTAATTTTTCTAAGTAAATGATCTTTAATGAATTATAGACTAATACTAATACCTTTAGTTTTTCTCCATAGAATTATTACTAATTATTATTACTTTGCTATAGTGTATCCAAATAAAGTGAATATTTCAATTCCCTTGAAATAGCAAACTTTTATGAACCTGATTCTTAAGATGGTGCTAAGGAGATTGAAAGAGGGATTCATTTCTGAGAGAACATGGAACTTAAAATGAATATGAGTCAGCCTTTCATACTACATATTGTAGATTGATCTCCTAGCATTTTGATCTACAGCTAGTATTTCAGTGGCACCATAGATCAGTACCCAGCTCTGATTTCACCACTGTCACCAAAATTGATCTGCCATCACTCTGTTACCTCTAATCATTGAAGTGGTAGGGTATTAAAACTTTTCTGTTGGTGAGAAACATACTTTTAGCACAGTTATGTTTCACATATATGTTATTGATTGCAAACAGAATGAATCTTTACACAAGGCTAAGCAAATAAATACACATACCAGATAGATAGTGAGCTCAGTGATATCAGAATTTTACATATTACTTTATTGCTTGTAGTCTCAGAAAAAAATAATCCCTAAAGTGTGTCTTTAAAATCTGAAAATAGGGTATGTCAAATTTAGTAACTTTTAATAGGGGCTCTGTATAAGCCGTTGCTTTAGAATTCCATCACTGTGCAGAAGATTGATCATACCTTGTGCATGTTTCATTTTTCAAATTGTTTCTCTGCATTTAGCATCTGTAATTACTACATATATTTTGAATTTTATCTTCAGTCATTTTAGCTAACTAAATGTAAAATTTTTATGATGGTTATATTGAAAATGATTTAAAATTATTGGTTGCTGAAATTGCTGTTATATTGGTATTGATATACAAGCAATAATTACTTGCCTTTGTAAGGTAATCACAAGGAAGACACTCCTATACTTATAGTTTTGGGAGTTTGATTCATATAATATTTTTTATTTGTTGTGATTTTTATTTTCAGGTTTATGCATTTATTCTGTGTTATTTTTGGCATCCTGGAAACCTGTGCCCACTATGATATTTTTAAAATAACTTAAAAAATTCTTCACTACATAATCTGCAAGACTGAAGTGTTAGTGTCTTTGATTTATTCTTCAGTTGTTTGCACTGTGGTGAAATTTATGGCCCCCAGCCATGATGTTAAAATGAGAAATAATATTGTAATCTACATTCAAGCTTGGGCCCTTTGCCCTTTCTCTGCAAGCATCCAGTGAGTTTATTATCCCTTCTCTTCTTGATGGGACAGCTAATTACTAATTCACAGATGGGCCCAAATATAAGTAAGGAGAAAATTTTACTTAAATACTTTGATTTTTTTTTGTAGTTAACATAAAAACAATTGTTGCTATCAAAAGAAGCTAGGTAAATGTTTCTCTAACTTTTATGTGTGTAAGAATCACCTGGAGAGGTGGTTTAACACAGATTTCCAAGTAGAATTAGAGATTTTGATTCAGTAGGTCTAGCAGTTGGGTGCTTTAGAATTCTCTTGGATTAACTACAAGATGCTAATGCTGCCTGTCCAAGGACCATATAATGAGTAGCCCGATGATGGATGATGATATGCAATCAGAGGTATCTGCCTAATGTTTAAAACTTTGAAGAAAATGGGTACACTAATTCAGTAGGCACACAAAAATACCTTCCTCATATTTGGATGTTAATCATAAACAGAACTTTTAGGGTGCAAATCTGGTGGTAACTATGCTGAACATAGATTGTTTCATAAACATTTTACATTAGAATAATCCTATGAGATTCTTAGTTACAAAACCTCATTGAACTTCAAATGAAAATTGCATTTATTAATGATTAGTTATCAAGAAAGTTATGTGAATTACTGATTGTTTTCTAGAGAAGAATTTTTTAAAAAGTGTGTTTGATGTATATGCTAAATTTTTTACTGAGTATCATTGAGGTTGTGAGGTATTATAAATCAAATTTACATTAAGTAGATGATTAAAATTAAAAGCTGACTTTTAATCTGTTTTCTAATTTATTGATCACAAATTTGACTGATTAAAAGATAAACTTTCCTTCAGATTGTACCAGTTAATCACTTCTTTTTGATGTGCTGAATCTTATAAAGTGGTTGAAACTATTTATGAATAAAATTTCATAAAATGTCAGAAAAATGGACTGTAGGTTCCAATAATAGTGAATTATTCTGTTAGCATTTTAAAATTAGCGTATTAATGAGAACTACCAGAAAAACTGGTTAGTATCTTTTAGATAAAAATAAATTTTAAAACACACCACAGAAAACCTGTGTTTGAAAAACAACCATGGTAGGGAGCATATGAGGAGCCCAGATACTGGAAAGAAGGTAAGCGTAGAGTGGAGAGCCCAACATTCGGCCCAGATTTATCTTGCAGGTGATTGTCAATTTGCAAGTGAAAATTACCGAACTAAGAAGCCAGGAAGAAGTTTTAGTAGTCTTCAAAAGCTATGATTTTTTGGAACTCCAAGTAGGAGCTTAAATACCCGACCTTTTAGTTGATACCACCAAAGTGTTGCATCTTGGTATTGAGATTGTAATGGGAAGACTTGTAAGATGGCTCTCAGTGACCCACATGTTTTTGTCATTCCCTCCCTTTGGGTTTGAAAGGACCTATGGATGTGATGGAATATTATAACTGTGACTAGATTCAATTTTGTGACCAATATTAAGAGATTTTGCAGGCATACTCGGGTTCCATAACAGCTGGATTTGGAGTTAATTTAAAAGGAGCTTATCTTAGGTGCACCTGATTAGGTAAGGTCTTCAAGGAGTAACTGTGACATTGCTAGTGAGAGAGATGCTCCTACTGGCCTTGAAGTAGTAAGTTGCCATATCATGATAGGGCCCTTTGGCAAGGCACTGTGAGAGGCCTTTAGACTTTGTGAGCAGCTCTCAACTGACTGCTCACAAGAAAACAGGGACTTCATTACTACAACTGCAAGGAACTGAATTTCTCACCAATCATGCAATCTCAAGAGATAATTCTAAACTCCAGAAAGGAGCAAGTCCTGGGGAACACCTTGATTTTTGTTTCGTGAGTTTGGTTTTGCGATGATATAGCTACACGGCCCAAAATTATTTACCCATAGAAGCTGTGGGAACCATAAATGGAAAAATAAAAGGTTGTGATTAAGTATTCTGTATAGTTCCTTTGATTTCTAAACATTATATTTTCAAGTTGTGTTAGTATTATATTTTGAATTGAGTTTGTTAAAATTAACTCCATATGAGGGATGTGTTCCTTGTTCACCAAGAAGGAATTTATATACTTAGGAAAAGACCTAGAAAAATATTCACCAAATTCTTAAAAATTGATATTATAGTTACATTACTATACCTATGTTACAGTGTAGGATTAAGAGGTGGTGGTTGGGAGATAGAGAATGGAATGCTAACTTTTTTTTTATGTATTTCTATACTTTAGATTTTTTTGTAGAAGGAGCATTGTTTACTCTTTACTCTTTTTACACTTGAATATCAACTTTAAGACAGCAATACAACATATTAAGGTCAAAATGGTTTCCATATATAGTTTTAGAGCGTCTATTACCAACTATAACCTAGTCTAGACTTGTTAACACATTAGGAAATCTATCTTGTATTCAGTGCAAAGATAGAGCCCTTCAGGTTTCCACTCCTATTCCATCCCTACCTCACAACTATTCCCATGGTCATCAAATTGTAGTATCTGGATGTTCATTCTCAACTTGTTATTCACTTCATTATGCTTAATTAGAGTCTCATTACACTTGGTGGAATCAACTAAAATTTTTCTCTCTTTAGAGACAAGATAAACTCTAAATTCCAGTACCATTTTAAATAGGAGTGGTGAGAGTAGACATTTTTTTTTTTTTTTTTGGTTCTGGTTCTCTAGGGAAATGCTTCCAGCTTTTGCCCATTCAATATGTTGCTGACTATGGTTTTGTCATAGATGGTTCTTATTATTTCGATGTATGTTCTCTTTTCACTCAGTTCTCCCTTAGGAACATTTGGGTTATCCACTATCTTGGAATATAATTCTATATCATTTTCCTATATGACCTTAGTATATTACCACTTGTGCTAACAATTTCTCTCTGGGGTTACTTTTTATTATTTATTATTTTTTAAACTTTTAGGTTAGGGGCATATGTATGTGTTTGTTATATAGGTAAATTGCGTGTTATGGGAGTTTGGTAATACAGATTATTTCATCACCCAGGTCATAAGGATAATATCCCATATGTAGTTTTTTTATCCCTGCTTCCTCCCACCCTCCACCCTCAAGTAGGCCCTAGTGTCTATCTTTCCCTTCTTTGAGTCCATATGTACTCAATGTTTTTCTCCCACTTATAAGTGAGAACATCTGATATTTGTTTTTTTCTTCCTGGATTAGGATAATGAACTCCTGCTCCATCCATGTTGCTGCGAAGGTCACGATCTCCTTTTTTTTTCTTTTGAGATGGAATATCACTCTGTTTCTCAGCTAGAGTGCAGTGGCACAATTTCGGCTCACTGCAACTTCTGACTCCTGGGTTTAGGTGATTTTCCTGCTTCAGCCTCCTGAGTAGTTTGGATAACAGGTAATCTGCCACCACGCCTGGCTACTTTTTATATTTTGTAGAGATGGGATTTCATCATGTTAGGAAGGCTGGTCTTGAACTCCTGATCTCAAGCGATCCACCTGCTTTTTTATGCCTGCATAGTATTCCATGGTGTGTGTGTGTGTGTGTGTGTGTGTGTGTGTGTGTGTGTGTGAACTTTAAGACAGCAATACAATGCATTAGGCTCAAAATAATTTCCATACATATTCTTAGGGCACCTATTGCCAACTATAGCCTAGTCTAGACTAGGCAATATACATCATTTTATTTATCCAGTCTACCATTTTATGAGCATTTAGGTTGATTTCATGTATTTGCTATTGTGAATAGTCCTATGATGAATATACGAATGTATATGTTTTTAATGGTAGAACAATTATTTTGTGGGAGTATATACACCCAACAATGGGCTTGCTGGGTTAAATGATAGTTCTAATTTAAGAACTGTGGTCTGGGAGTGTGGTTGGTATGATTTCAGTTTTTTGGATATTGCTGAGAATTGTTTCATGGCTGATTGTGGTTTGATTTTACAGTACACCTCATGTGTGGATGAGAAGAATGTATATTCTGTTGTTTTGGGGAGAAGAGTTCTGTAGATATCTGTTAAGTACATTTGGTCAAGTATTGAGTTCAGGTCCTGGATATTTTGGTTAGTTTTCTGCCTTGATGATTTGTCTAATGTTAGCAGGAGGTGTTAAAGTCTTCAACTGTATCTAAGTCTTTTGTAGGTCTCTAAAAGCTTGTTTTATGAATCTTTATACTCCTTTGTTGGGTCCATACATATTTAGGATAGTTAGGTCTTCTTGTATGTACAATTATGTAACGCCCTTACTTGTCTTTCTTGATCATTCCTAGTTTAATATTTTTTGTCTTATATTAGAATAGCAACTTCTGATATTTTTAAGTTTATGTTTACTTGGTAGATATTTCTTCATTTCTTTACTTTGAATCTCTGGGTCTTCTTGCCTGTGAGAGAGATCTCTTTAAGATAGTATTGTATAGTTGTGTGTTTATTTTTTATTCAACTTGCCACTTTAGGCATTTTAATTGGGGCATTTACCCAGTTTACATTCAAGATTAATGTTGATAAGTGGGTATTTGATTCTACTATCATATTGTTAGCTTAGTATTATGCAGACTTGATTGTAGATACTTTATGGTGTCACTGGACTATGCACTTAGTTGTGTTTTTGTGGTAGCCAGTAATGGTGTTCTATTTCTACAGTTAGGACTTTCTTAAGGACTTCTTGTAAGGCAGATCTAGTGCTACTGAATTCTCTTAGTACTTGCTTGTCTGAAAAGAATTTTATTTCTTCTTCACTTATGAGGCTTAGTATGATTGGATATGAAATTTTGGTTGGAGTTTCTTTTCTTTAAAAATGCTGAATATGGGCCCCCCATCTTTTCTGGTTTGAAGGATTTCTTCTGAAAGTTTCATTGTTAGCCTGATGCGGTTTCCTTTGTAGGAGATCTTCCCCTTCTCTCTTGCTGCCTTTTTTATTTTTCTTTCATAATGACCTTGGAAAATCTGATGAGTATATGTCTTAGGGATGGTTGTCTTGCATAGTATCTTACAGAAGTTCTCTGCATTTCTTGAATATGAATGTTGGCCTCTCTGGTGACATGGGAGAAATTTTTGTGGACTATATCCTCAAATACGTTTTCCAGGTTCTCTCTCTCTTTCTCTGTCTCTTTTTCTGCCATGTCAGTGTGTTATACATTTGGTCTCGTCACATAATCTCATATTTCTCTGAGGTTTTGTTCATTCTTTTTTATTCTTTTGTGTGTCTGATTAAGCTAATTTGGAGAACGAGTCTTTGAGCTCTGAGATTGTTTCCTCAGCTTGGTCTGTTCTGCTGTTAATACTTTGTGATTGTATTATGGAATTTTTGTATTGTTTTTCAACTCTATCAGATTTGTTTGGGTCTGTCTTAAAACGATGATTTCTTCATTCAGCTCCTGTATGTTTTTATTGTATTTCCTGGATTCTTTAGATTAGATTTTGACTTTCTCCAGGATCTTGATGATCTTCATTCCTGTGTATATTCTGAATTCTATGTCTGTCATTTCAGCCATTTTAGCCTGGTGCAGAAACATTGCTGGGGATCTAATGTGGTCATTTGGAGGTAAGAAGACACTGGCTTTTTGCGTTACTAGAGGTTTTATGCTGTTTGTTTCTCATCTTTCTGGCTGATTTTCCTTTAATTTTTGAAGTTACTGACCTCTGAACAAAACCTTTGGCTTTTATCTTCTTTGAAGCTCTTTGAGGTTTGATTGTGGTACAGAACGCCTTAAGTTGACTGGCTTTGATTATGAAAAATCTCAGGGGGCCAGGATGCCCCCAGCTGCGTTTTCTGGCCCCTTGACGTTATGAACCTGAGCCCTAGAGGTGCTGAAGTGTTCCTCACAAGTTGGTCCCAACACTTCAAGAGGAATGCTGGCTGAGGCACTTCATAGGGTTGTTGGCAGTGGTATCAGTGCTCATTTGTGCTTGCCCGTCACTGTGGCCTTGCAATGGGGTGCTTTCATGTCAGTGGGGTGGTGCACTAGTAGGGGTGAGATGCTGACGGGGGCATCTGTGATGGGGTGGGTGCACTGGTGTACACTGTGCTCACTTGGGCAGGAGTAGAAGCGGCACAGCAGGGGTGAGCTGCTGGTGGATGCAAGGTTCTGGAATCTGTGCATGCAGTTGCACCCACCGCTGTGCAGTGGGCTTCCCAGACCTCAGCGAAAGTGGAGTGCTGGCAGGGGTGGGCAAGGCAGTAGAGTGTGCTCATGCCAGCAGCAGTCGGGCAATGGGTGCACACTCACATGCCTGCTGTTGGAAGAGGGTTGGTGAGGTCGATCGGCACTTGCACACTCACTGACAAAGCAGTGAGGGGAGGCTGCAGTGAGAAGAGGCTGTGAGTGGGCTCGCTGTGTTGGTAGAGTCCAGTCTGCTGGGCTTCTCAGATAGTTAGGCATGGACTGCCCTGGTTGGGCATTTGATGCTGCATTGCAAGTGAGAGCGACCAGGCTAGGGCTCCAGGAAAGGCCGGCAGCAGGAAAGGTTGCTCAGATAGGAATGGCTCTGAAACATGGGCTGGACCATCCTGCTCCCAATCCAGCAGTCACCCAAATGCAGAAATCACTTAGAGGAGCTTGGTGAGCCTTGGTGGATAAACATCCCTGGCCATGCTCCACTGCGGCCATTCCCCTGACAAGCCTTCTGAGCTATGCACAGGTTGGAGTCCTGCCACTGGCATCTCTCTATGTAGCTCTTGCTGCCAGATAACATGTATGTGGGGGTCCTGAGGTCTCCTACAACTAGGATTACGGGAGTCTGTGGCAAGGATGCGTCACTACTCACCTGTTAAACTCACCCCTTCCCCAGTAGTCACTGCAGGCCAGGAGTGGGTCCCAGGGCTCAACAGCCCCATGCAGGATTTCCAGATACCTCCCGCTTCAGTCCAATGTCTTTGTCCTCCTTCCATCTACTCTCAATCCCTTACCTCTGAAGGTCTTCTGGAACTGTGCTAGTCTTCCCAATGTCTGTGTCTCTGTGAGAGATGTTTCTCCTGGCTGTGTCAGGTCAGTCATCTTGGCTCTTTTCTCTATATTTTTTAAACTATTTTCTGTCTTTCTAATAACTCTTTATCTATCTGACTCAAAATATACCCATAGAGAAAATATACAATTTTCCTTATTGACATGTACGTTGAATAGAAAAATAAAACAAAACAGACATATTATCTTCTGAAAAATATGTATCCAGTCTCTATAGATAGGTAAATATTTAATGGAAGAAACAATGCCTCCTATATATGGGCACAAGTTAAAAAAGGAAAATAAAAGCTAAAGTACTTCTTTTCTAATACTAGAGTTTGAAATGCCTCCATTCTTATTCTACTTTGTTTTGCTTAGCAACTTAAAATGTGAATTATTGCCAACAGAATAAATCTTATTTACTGAATTTAAGTTGTAAGAGAAAAAAATACTAATTTTTATTAAACATTTAACAATTAAAAATTAAATTAGTTAATTCTTGCTCCTTGATAAGTCCTAAAGCATGGTATCATTACTGAACTTAGAAAATCTCTTTGCTGATGTAGGTACTTCCAGTCAATAGGTGGGGTTCTGCCACTATATAAATAAGATGTGTCTGCTACCCTGATATTTGTTGATGTCACTGATTCCTACTCCTTTCAGGAACCTCTCTGTGGCTTTCCAACATTCCCCTGGGAGAAAACACAGCTATAAGGGGACAACTTTTCCCATTTTATTCCGATTTTTTTTTTTTTTTTCTGGAGACAGAGTCTTGCTCTTTCGCCAGGCTGGAGTGCAGTGGCACGATCTCTGCTCACTGCAAGCTCTGTCTCCCAGGTTCAAGTGATTCCTCTGCCTCAGCCTCCTGGGTAGCAGGGACTACAGGTGCACATCACCATGCCCAGCATTTTTTTTTTTTTGTATTTTAGTAGAGATGGTGTTTCACCATGGCTAGGATGGTCTCAGTCTCCTGACCTCATGATCCGCTGACCTCGGCCTCCCAAAGTGCTGGGATTACAGGCGTGAGCCACCACGCTGGCCTTATTCTGAATTTTTAAAACTATTTTCTGTCCACTTGAAAATTTCTGTTACTCACCACATTGCCTTCTCCTACACTAGTTATACTGTCTTTGGAAGTCATGAAAGAAAACTTAAATTTAAAACAGATAATAATATCTACAGGAAGCATTTTACTGTCACATATTTTAAATGTTCCTAATTGCAATCAGTTTTTACCCCCAATATTTACCTCAATAATGTCATGAGTTTGTACTCTCCTGCCTAAAAAGAATATCTCTGTTCTTTCTTTAAATTTAAAAATTATATTTATCCTAATATTTTACATAACTAAGAACATGTGACTGTAAACACTTGAAGGGTATTGTGAAAATACGAATGTTTTAGGTACAAACTCAGAGGTGCCAGACAAAATGAAATTAATCAGTATCTACTTGTGTTGAGCCATTAGCAGCATAGATGGCACCAAATGAGCTTATTCTTTGTCTCAGTATATTAATGATGCAAAATTATGTGTATTTTACTTTGGACAAATACGTGACAGACTAGCAAGCAATATTTTGGAAATATGAGTTCTTGATTAATAGTGGGGTGAAAGCATTTAATATTATAAGTCTAACTTAAGTTTAATGCATTCTATATAATTTTAGATGCCTCCATCTCAGCTTTTTAAATTGGAACATGACGAAAAGTTATCAAAATGCAGGCTTCAGTGACTTTGTGGAGCATAGAATTAGAATTTTGAATTCTTTATTCGTAAACACAGGGGTGATTTTTTTGTTTTTTTTGAGATGGAGTCTCACTCTGTTGCCCAGGCTGGAGTGCAGTGGCATGACCTCGGCTTCACTGCAACTTCTGCCTCCCCGTTTCAAGTGATTCTCCTGCCTTAGCCTCCTGAGTAGCTGGGATTACAGGAGCATGCTATCATGCTCAGCTAATTTTTGTGTTTTTAGTAGAGAGAGGGTTTCACCATGTTTGTCAGGCTGGTCTTGAACTCCTAACCTTGTGATCTGCCCGCCTTGGCCTCCCAAAGTGTTGGGATTACAGGCATGAGCCACCAAGCCCGGCCAACACCAGGGTGATTTTTGAAGATTATGTTTGCATTCTTAATAGCCTCCAGTGTTGATTCCAAGTATTATATTGTCCTAGATTTTTTTTGAGACAAGGGTCTCTTTCTGTCTCCCGGGATGGTGTGCAGTGGTGCTATCTTGGCCCCCTGCAACCTCTGCCTCCCAGGTTCAAGTGATTCTCCTGCCTCAGCCTCCCAAGTAGCTGGGACTACAGGCTTGTGCCACCATGCCCAGCTAATTTTTATATTTTTAGCAGAGATAGGGTTTTATCATATTGGCCCGGCTGGTCTTGAACTCCTAACCTTGTCATCTGCCTACTTCAGCATCCCAAAATGCTGGGATTACAGGCTTGAGCCACAGCACCCGGCCTAGACTGTTAAATCAACAAATCAAGCCAACAGGATGATTTGAAGATTTATATAGAATAACTAGAAAACTGATCAACTATAGTAATTCTACTTTTAAATCAAATATATCAATGATTGAATGTTAACTGGTGTGATGTAAGTGATTATTGTTGAAAAGAAAGAGTGATCAATCAAAGGTTTCTGGTGTTGCTATGGGTTTAAGAAATGAAGAATGTGGAATTAATGAGAAGTTGAGAATTTTCTGAGGGGTAGGTAAGAAAGTACAAGAGACATAGAGAAGTCTAATATGTGAGCAGAAAGTAGTCTTTTTTTTCTTTCCCCCCTATGGAAGATTAACACATAGACAAAAGAGACCAATGAGGAGCCCACAGTCTCAGGAAGAACAAATAACGGAGTATCCACAGGCAGCATGGTATGCCACAGAATGCACTAGATGAGAATTTCAGACTTCATTTTTTCATCTATAAAGTGAGAATTGTTCATTCTCCTTAGTCTGACTAATATGACTTTCATGAAGATATTTTAAAATTGTAAATGATATGAAATATAATAATAGATAACACTGGCATTATATTATAAAATAAAATCATATCCACATATAACTCTTAACATCCTCATATGAGTAGGAATGGGCAGTACTAGCTTGGGAGCCATGATATACTCATTATTTTAAAAAACTTATCAAAATCCCCTCTCTTTCTAAATAATTGGTTAATATGATATTCAAATGTAAAATGAAGAATACTTTTTGAAAATTACATAAGTACACTACTTTAGTACTTATTTAAAATATTGTTCTTCATAGATTACTAGGCTATTATTCATAACTGCAACATTCAGAAATTTACATATTTTCCCATGAATTTGGAAAGAATATAATGAATGTTCTTTTCTTGTTTAAACACACAAATTAATTTGCAACTTATTACTGACTGTAAAGTTATTCAGATTTCTTTGCCAAATGAGCAAACCCAGCTCATAATTGAAATACAATGCTTTTTCTTTCTAAATAAACCATTTTTACTATTTTTAAACATCCTATTTATGGCTTATCACTGCAGTTAATATGCACATTGTGGAGTTTATTTTGTTATTCACTTGGAGGATTTTAGGTATTATAGCCACCTTCTGAAGATCTGAAATGAGTTTTAACTGTGACATGTATTGTCTTTAGGTTCTATTTATATTTTCAGTACAGGTGGAAATGGTTCTCTGTTGACGTCCACTACTTACTTTTTGTTATTATTCATTGTTTACTTTCATATCTCCAAAAGTTTGTTGCTTTATAATCGATTTACCTTTAATTCAGTATAATCTTCATCACAGTAGAATGAATTAAGCTTGTCAGATGTTATTCCTAGCTCTTTTATATTTAGGAATTCAAAGGCAATAGCAACTTGAGAACTGTCTTTTCAGAAATCTCAGATAGTACATTCTAACTGCAATCTCATAAACTCAGTAAATATATGAATGGAAACATTCTTTTGCATTTCCATTTATTTTGTTACTATATCAATTGCTGTTTATTGTCAGAATTTATTCTATCCCGTAAACTGCCACTCCCAACCACAGGAGAAGGAACCATGTTTGCAAAATGGAATTATAGAAGCCACTTCCTCCAACCATCTGAACACTCTGATTGTCCACACCTTGTTGAAGCTGGGACAATAAGATTATCTCAGAATTTGGAATTGGGTCTCTGTGGTCACTTGAATTAAGTTATTGCAAACTCAAGATGAAAGAGTTCAACCTTGTTTTGTTTGTGTGCATAGTAAGAAAAGCAGAGAATACCAAACCAGTGAGAGGGAAAGAGGATGGGAGAGAGGAAGAAATAATGATGGAAATGGTGAGCATATAAGAGAGAGATGGAGAGAGAGTGATGTAGAGGGCAAGGGGATGAGGGAGAGGGAGAGAGTGATGAAGAGGGTGAAGGGATGAGGAAGAGAGAATGATGGAAAGGGTGAGGGAATGAGGGAGGGAGAATGATGAAGAAGATGAGGGGATGAGGGAGAGAGAAAGATTGCGAGAAGAATAGATAAGGGAGAGGGGGAGGGGACGAGGGAGGGTGAGATAGAGGTCCATAGAAAGGATCAGACAGGAGGAGGAAGAGCAAGACAAGAAGAGGAGAAAGGAAATAGAGGAAGATGGAAGCCTGGAAAGAGGAGAAGGAAAGGAACAGGAGAGATGAAGAGAGGGATGGGAGAGAAATAAGACGGAGTTGAGAGAAAGAGAAATGAGAGAGAGAGGAGACATTGACTGTAGGAAAGAGATGTATAAAAAGCAGAATAAAGATATTAGATGTCTTCAGAGAAATAGAAAGAAGCTGAGGCTGCATGCCTGTTTTTATTCCATGATGCCTGTTGCCAGAATCTTGACTTTGCTCTGTGCTCTTGGTTTCCTTGAGTTCCACCCATAAGGTTTATTTATTTTGTGTCACTTTTTCAACCCTAAGAAATTCAACCAAGACATAAATGGAATCAAAGCTTTACTGTAATTTAAAAATCAAATGAAATGTTTAGATTTTTAAACCATTTTAAAACCATTTAATATCTTGTTTTGCTATAGAATTTCCATTAGCATATTTGTTTCATTAGCATACTTGAAAAATGCACAGACGTTTAACAAAAAATAAAATATACCTTTGATCTCACCATATGGAAGTAACTTTTGCTCTTTTAGTACATTTTCTTAAAATCTTCTGTGCATGCCAATACATACACACACATACACATAATCCATTCAGTTTTTTCTGGACACTAATCAACAGCATTTACAGTTTTACATTATGTTATTTTTATTTAACAAAACGTGGTTTTGAAGACATGGTTTTTATTCAGTATAATCCCACTTAATTGACCATTGTTCTATTTTAATCATTCTGGATTTTTAATTTACACACTGTTAATTGTAGCCTCCTTAGTGCTATGATTTTTTATTTTGTCATTTAGTCAACAAATCTTTATTAAGTACTCACTCTATACCAAACATTTTAATACAACTAAACAAGAAGATGTATGTTTTGAGGGGATTACAACTTTACAGTGAAAAAGACCAGAAAGCAATACCTTCGTTCAATCCAGGTCACTCAATTCTTTGAGGGAAAGAGGGAAAACAACTACTTCTTAGGGGCAAACTGGATCTTGAACTGAGTCATAATATATAAATAAATTAGAAGAGGATGCATGTGAAGTAGCAGGAGATAAATTAGAAAGGCTGGCAGGACTCAGATCACGGGGAAGGGAGGAGAGAGAAGGGGAGCGAAGGCTTACTCACCATTATGTAAGGAATGGATATCACTGAACATTTCAAGTGTGCATGGGATTGGGGTAGTCAGGACTTAGTAGATTTGCATTTTTGAATAATTATATGACAGTAGCAGATGGATTTCTTAGGTATAAAATTTGAAGTGGGAAGGTTACTTGAAGTGAGCAATCTATTGAAAGAGTCCACATGGGAAATGAGATCTAATATTCTACTAGAGGAGAGAGATTAAGTTATGGCTATATTGATAAGACAGCTTATGATATTTGATAGCTAGTTGGCTGTCAGAAGGTGAAGGGTAAAGCAAAACTCAAATTGCTCTCAGTCTTCTGTCTTGCTATTATTTTATGAAGCATAGAATATAAGAGGAGGGGCAAGTTCAGTAGAAAGTATGGATTTAGGTGTGTTTGGCTTGTGTTACCTGTTGATCATACAATTAGAAGTGACTAGTTGTCAGCCAGTGCTGCCATCACAGAATACCGCAGACTGGGTTGTATAAACCACAAAAATTCATTTTCTCAGTTTTAGGGTCTAGAAGTCTGAGATTAGGGTGCCAGCATGGGCAGGTTCTGGTTATAGTCTTTTTCCTGACTTTCAGTGGACAACTTCTGTCTGTGTTCTCACATGGAGGAGAGAGTTCAAGTTATAATTCTGCCTTTCTCTTCTTATAACATAATAGTCCTGTTGGATTAGGGCCCAAGTCTTATGGCCTCATTTAACTTTAATTATCTCCTATAAACCCTAGCTCCAAATACATTGAGAATGATGTTTAGAGCTTCACCCTATGAATGAATATGGGAGAGTAGGGATATTTCAGTCCATAACAGCTAGATATAAATCTGAACTTAGTGACATCTTGGAATTGGAAGTATAGTTGTGTATGCTTCATCATGAGAATGGATAGGTACACCCAATTGAGCATACAGATAAAGAATGGAAAAGGGTCAGTAACTGAAGGATTTATGTTGCTCTCAGAAGAAATGAAGATAGCAAAAAAGACTGAAAATCTAAGGTTAGGGAGCTGGAGGACAAGCAGGAAGCAGGATGCCTCTGCATGTAAAGAAGCAGACAGTTTTATCTCGAGTGGAAGATTGAACAGTATCAAATGATATATCGAAGTCAAAGAAAATGAGTGAGCAACTATTTTACCTATCTAAACAAGTCAGATCCCAATCTTTTGTTTTTAACAGCATATAGTATTGGGGATATTCACTCATTCCTTACCTCTTCCTTGTTCCTAGTTTCTTTTCAGCTATTCCATTTGTCTTGTTTATCATTGTTCTGTGTTACAACGTCAGTAACATAATATTGGACTGCTTAACAATATAGAAACATTGCTTTGTGTCTGCTCATTCATATTCAGTAGATTGATATTTTTAATGTTTGATCATTTTTAAAAAATGATCCATGACTAGAGATAGCATGACATTAGCAGGGACAAACTGTTGAATGGACAACATATACCTAATTTAAAAAAATATGTCACAGATGAGTCATACTTCAGACTCATAATTGGCCTCTATTTGGAGGTGTTTGAATGACACGTGAGAGACATAATCCAAAAGACATAAACTTAGAGCTGTTTAAGCATGACCTTTTCTGTGAGAAATAAAAAAGAAATTTAAAAAGTTATTTTCAGAAGGAAAGCTATTAAGTCAGTCCTAGAGCTAAGAAAAGAATGTTAGTAAAAGATTTACAAAATAAACTGTATAATATCTATAAATATCATGGGGGATAAATAAATAGGAACTGGGAATACATCTCCAGGTATTTTCACAGAACAGCTTAATGACAAAGACGTTTCCTATGTCTTAAATATAACATTATTTTGAATTGTAAAAAGACAACAAATTAAACAGTATTGATTATAAAATATATCATACTATTACATATTGCACATCAAGGATTTTTTAAATAAAGTGAATATTATATACTTGCTTTTTGGGTAAACATTGCCTAAGTGAAACCTACAATTTTAGCTTTTTCTCCCCAAAGCAAACCTTGATATTCACATAGAACTGTGACTATAGAGCACTGTGGCCAAAGGAGGATGGCAAACTTTTCGGTAATGCTGATCCTACCAGCATGTGAGGGCGTTAGACATATGAACGCCTAGTTATACATAGGATAGTGATATGAACTAAAGGAAATGTTGACACTGTCCTAAACAATATTCTTTGGATTTTTAAAGTTATTTCATTGAGGGCAAAACCGTAGCCTGTGTAAGATCATAGTACATTATGGCTTATTACTTTGCCTTGGCTATATTGCTAAGAAAATTAATTTGGTTATCTTGATAAATTCATTCTTCACACAGCCATGAATAAATTTATTCTTCACACAGCCCAATAGCTTGTAATGGTATTATAGCTTGCAAGTTGATTTTTTTCTTTTATTATTTGCTTCAATATTTCCCCAAGCATAAAATTTTAGATAAGTATTTCACTTGGGGGATTATTGTGCCATCCTCTTCTTTCTACTTAAAGATGAACTTTTTAAAAAGGCAATGTATTTGTCCTTCTAATCTTCCATAATCTCAAAAATAGCCAATAAATTCTAAAAAATAATAGATAATTTTTCTGTGATTATATTTGCCAGTTTGTTAGGTAATTGGGGTCTTGCAAAAGTATATAAGTTTTTAAATTGTTTAACTTGACTCATATTTTTATTAGAATTTGTTTATATTTTAATCAAGACTTTTTATTCTGCTGCATTTTGTGGGGCATAATTATGTTTTCATAAGGAAATATATGATACAACATATGAATTAATAACTAAACAGGAGACTTAGGCTTACTCCCAACTTCTGTTTGGAGATAAAAAATGGAAAGAAGCATCACTCCTAGCTAAAAACTAGACAGTTTGCAGATTCATATCTTTTATTGGACTCACCAGAGAACTGAGGTCATAGGGCAAGCAACTAACCTGAAACTTAGGAGCAGACATGAGCACTTGTTTCCCTGGAGCAGATACCACCAGATAGCCATAAGCATTTAGATGAATTTTTAAATTGAATCGATAAAGCCAGTTGTGCACTGGAAAGAGAATATAGCAACCCTATTGACTGCAGATATGAGGGGAATTTGCATTACAGGTTTTTCTCCATGGACTTCAGTGGATTCTTAAAAAAAAAAAAAGATTGTCTAAAGTCCTCTGAAAGCATCTCTTCTGATACAAGTATAGCATAAGAAGTAGAGGAATCACTCTGAGAAAAGGCAGGAGTCATCACCTGGATCCTTCTCCCCTGCCCCTTGCAGAAGAAAAGCCTTAAACTGCTAAGTGTAGGATAGCTATTCTCTTTTAAGTCATGCAAGTGCAATTTTGTTACATGGATATATTGCATAATGGTAAACTCTTGAGCTTTCAGTGTAACCATCATTTGAATAGTGTACATTGTGTTCATTAAGTAATTTCTCATCCCTCATGACTCTCTCATCCTCCCATCCTTCCAAGCTTTTCCAGTGTCCATTGTTTCACACTCTGTGTGCGTTTAATAATGTACACATTGTTTAGTTCTGACTTATAAGTGAGAAAACCTGGTGTTTGGCTTTCTGTTTCTGAGTTATTTCACTTAATGGCTTCTACTTCATCTGTGTTGATACAAAAGATATAATTTCAATCTTCTTTATGGCTGAATAGTAGTCCATTGAAAAAATACTCAACACTGCCAATCACAGATAACTGCAAGTTAAAACCATTGTGAGGTATCATTTTACACCAGTCAGAATGGCTATTATTAAAAAGTCAGAAAAAAACAGACGTTGGCAAAGATAAGGAGGAAATGGAATAGTTATACATGCTTAGTGGGAATGTAAGTTACTACAAGCTCTGTGGAAAACAATATGGAGCTTTCTCAGATAACTAAAAATGGAACTACCATTTGATCTAGCAATCCACTACTGGGTATATTCATTTGTATATTTATCACAGCACTATTCACAATAGTAAACATATGGAATCAACTAACTGTCCCTCAATGGATGATTGGATAAAGTAAATGTGGAGTACACACACACACACACACACACACACACACACACACACACACGGATTTCTTACTGCCCATCTCATCTCTGATGGTGTATTTGTTTGTATGTGTTTGTGTTGCTTTTATTAGTAAGCATTTTATCTTAAAATATTATTTGCCATATAAATGAATGTGAAAAACCTGTAACTTAATTATTTTCATGTGGTATAAGTGTCTGTTAGAAATCAAATGGACATTGTAATTTAGTATAATACAGAACTTGAAGTTAACCTCAGAACTAAGTTATAGTTTGTCCATACCCATTAATGTCACTTCAAGTTGTTGCTCCATCACAGATCTACAAATAGGAGTATATAGCAAACGTCTAGCATGCTATGTACAATAATATAGCAAACGTCTAGCACGCTATGTACAAAAGTACATGTATGATTAGTCATTTTTAAGTGGAAAATTATTTCAAAGTAGGGTAATTTGAACTATAATTTTATTTTTAAAAACATTTAGACAGCATGTTAGATTAGCAAAGGCAGAAATATTTTCATCACTGTTATTAATGTGTAGACCAATGTTTGGAACGTAGTAGACCTCTGATTTCTATTTGTTGGATTATTTATGTTTACATTTGGAATAAAAATAGATGATAACTAAATATAACAAAACCATTTTTCTAAAGTATACTTTAGGAAAATCTAGATTATACCCGCCTTAAACAGGATGCTAGGTTTGTAGCATTGTTATATTGTGAATATGGATTAAATGCTTAGTAATAGGAGAGAGAGGAATAAAGAATAATCTTTGATATGAAGATATTTCCACGTCTAATACTGTAGGCAACAAAAAAGATGGACTTACAAACCTGGCCTCCTATTATGTACTGCTTTTCTGATGATTTCATTGTTTGTAGTATTTTTAACTTGTTTCTAATGAGAACTGATTGGTTATTTTTCCTCAAAGGATATGTAAATGTATCTATTCCGAAGAATCATTTATTAAGACAAATTAAATTTTTCATTTATTGATACAGTTTGCCAGTGATTAGTGTCCAAGTTAAGAAATACTGTTATAGCAACAATGATTTCCCTAGAGGACATCTTAAATCATAAAGTGAGAGTATTTCACATTACATCTGCTTTCTTTAAATTTATCTGTTCTGAAAATAGCAACATTGATCCCATGATATACCTGATATATTCTAATTGCCTAGAATATAAACCACAAATGCTGCATTGCAGATACCATCATAGTAAATGCTGTTTAACTTATGCAAAATTTATAGAATGATGACAAAACAAAAGCTTCTGAGAGAATAAGTGTTTGACCACAAGTGGTTTATGACTCTGACTCCATTTATAAACTGTAAATCAGCCTTGGGCATCGAGTCCCAACACAGTAGTAATGGTAAGAAAATATGCCATTTTAAGCTATGTTCTTATTGACCTCTATGCTTATATGAGTGTATATGTGTACCTGTGTGAACATGTTTATGTAAACACACCTTTTTTACACACTTTTATTTTTAACTGAAATATTTTTCTTTCCTTTACACTATCAGACATTGTTACTTTGACCTGTACGACTTAACAAATATCTGACCTCTAATCTAATGGGGAGCAGCAAAACCCTGAAAAAGGGTAGGAAAACTTAACTTTTTAATAATAGCCATTCTGAATAGGGAGTAGCAAAACCCTGAAAGAATGTAGGAAAACTCAGGGTGGTCTACAAGGTTGGCTGCCCATATTGGAAACACTTGTAGAATTTTAAAGAGATATTGATACCTTTGTTTCACCTCAGGAATTCTGATTAAAATTTATTGTGTGTACATTTGATACCAGGATTTTTAAAAAACTCCCCAAATGATCCTAATAATGCAGCAATGTCTGAAAATCCTTCCTCTAGAATACAATAAAAGTGCCTAATAAAGAATGATTAGTGTGTATTTTGAAACCAGAAACAACCGTTTTCTTAACCCTTTGTGTTTTAAAAAAATATGGAATAGAAGTTATTTAAAGGTGATTTTGTGTGTCATATGTTGTGTTTTTTTTTTTTTTCTGCAATAACATAATGGTTTTGGATTAAGTTATAACCTGTTCTTCTTTTGGAGTGTATGCAATAGAAAGTGACCCAACTTAAGAGTCAGAAAACATGATTGTGTATGGTGGTTCTGCCACTTCTTAAATATATTGCCTTGGCTGGGTCTCTTATAAAACTTACTTTCTTATTGCCCCATGGTAATATAGTTGTTATGGCATTTCAAAAATTAAATGGTGTGTTTGTAATAAAAGCTATATATAACAAACCCACAGCTAAAATGGGTTTCCCATACTGAACAGGCAAAAGTTGAAAGCATTCCCTCTAAGAGCTGTAGCTAGACAATATATCTGTAACTAGACAATTGTTATAGCTGTAACAATTCAATATAGCACTGAAGTCCTAGTCAGGGCAATTAGGCAACAGAAAGAAATAAAGATATTCAAATTGGGAAAGCAGAAGCCAAATTGTCCCTTTTTTGTACATGACATGATATTATATACAGAAGAACATAAAGGCAACTAGAAAATTCTTGGAACTGGTAAATGAATTCAGTAAAGTTATAGGATACAAAATCAACATATAAAAATCATTATCATTCATATACTTCAACAATGAATTAGCTGAAAAAGAAGTCAAGAAAGTAATCATTTTTATAATAGCCACAACAAAAAATTACATACCTAAGAATACAATTAGCAAAGGAGGTGAAAGATCTCTATAATTAAAATTATAAAACACTGGTGAAAGAGGACCTGTAAAACACTGGTGAAAGAGGACCTAAAAATATTGTAAGATGGATAGGCCTGGTGGCTCATGCCTGTAACCTCAGCACTTTGGGATGCTGAAGCAGGAAGATTGCTTGAGCCCAGGAGTTCAAGGCCACCAACATAGCAAGGCCCCATGTCTGCAAAATTTTTTAAAAATCAGTCAGGCTGAGTGTCATGCGCCTGTAGTCCCAGCCTCTGAGTTTGGAGGATTGCTTGAACCCGGGAGGTTGAGGCTTCAGTGAGCCATGATTGTGCCACCTCACTCTAGCCTGATAATAGGAAAAGAAAGAAAAATTAGTAAGACAACCCTTGCTCATGAATTGAAAGAATTAACATTGTTACAATGAACGTAATACCCAGAGCACTATCAGGTTCAATGCAATCTCTATTGAAATATCAATGAGATTCTTCACAGAATTAGAAAAAACATACTAAAATTTGAATGAAACCATAAAACACCTTGGCCAATACCAAGCAAAAACAATGAAGCCTAAGATAATCAGATTACCTGAATTCAAAATATATGACAAAGGGATAAGCAACAAGCAGCATTATATTGGTATAAAAACAGACACATAGACCAATAGAGCAGAATAGAAAACCCAGATATAAATTCACAAATTTATAGCTAACTGAATTACAAGAAAGCTGCCAAGAATGTGCATTGGGGAATGGACAAACTTTTCAATAAAAGCTAGAAAAACTGGATATCTATAATCAGGACAATGAAAGTAGACTCCTGTCACTTCTGGTATACAAATATCAGCTCAAAATGTATTAAATATTTATGAGACTTCAAAATATAAAATCATGTCATAAAAACATAGGAGAAATGCTTCAAGACATGGGTCCAGGCAAAAATTTTATGGGTAATACTATGAAGGCATAGGCAACAAAACAAAAGTAGACAAAAGGGACATTTTATCAAACTAAACCGTTTTGCACAGCAAAGGAAACAACCAACAGATTCGACAGACAACCTTAGAATAAGAGAAAATATGTGCAAGTTATTAATCCTAGAAAGGAATAATATCCAGAATATATAAGAAACTGAAACAACTCAGTATACCCCAAACAAATAATTTTATTAAAAATGGACAAAAAAACTCAGTAGCCATTTCTCAGTAGAAGACATACAGATGGCAAGCAGGCATACGAATAAATGTTCAGCATCACTTGTCATCAGGGAAATGCAAATCAAAACCACAGTGAGATAGCACCTCACCTCAGTTAGAATGGCTATTATCAAAAAGACAAAAGCTGACGAGGATGCAGGGAAAAATGAAGTTTAATACTCCATTTTAGGTAACGTAAGTTAGTAAAGCCATTACTGAAAACAGTATGGAAGTTCCTCAAAAAAACTAAAAATAGAACTACCATATGATCCAGTAATTCTACTACTGAATATTTATCCAAGGGAAAAGAAATCAGTAGATCAAAGAGATATCTTTACCTCCATGGTTATTGTAGCACTATTCACAATAGTTAAGATATAGGATAAACCTAGGTACCCCTCAACAGATAAGTGGATAAAGGAAAATGTGGTACATTTACACAATGGAATATTATTCAGCCATTAAAAGAAGGAAGTTATGTCGTCAGCAGCTACATGGGTGAACCTGGAAGACATTAAGTTAATTAAGTCAGGCACAAAAAGATAAATACTGCATGTTCTTGCTCATGTAGAAGCTAAAAAAAATGATTTTGTAGAAACAGAGAGTAGAATTATGGTCATTAGAAGCTGAGTTGGATAGCATGGAGGAGAGAATAGGGAGAAATTGGTTAATGGATACAGAATTACAACTAGATTGGAAGAATAAGTGCTAGTGTTCTGTAGCACTGTAGGGTGAGTATAGCTAACAATAATTTATTGTGTATGTTAGAAATTCTAGAAGAGAGGATTTTAAATGCTTCCTGCACAAAGAGTTGAGAAATGTTTGAGGTGATGGATGTGCTAATTACCATAATTTGATCATTACACATTACATACATGTACAGGGATATTCTGTGCCCCATAAATATATGCAATTATTATGTGCCAACTAAAATTAAAAGAAAAAATAGTATCTATAATTATTCAGGTATAATGTTGCACTGTTATCTGTAGCCTGCTCTGGCCTCTTATTTTTAAAAAGCATATTTTTTAAGTTCACCTTACTAAATAACGTATTTACCATTAACTCATTTCATGTATTTTTTATTAAATAATTACTCAATGTCTACTATATGTCTGTTAGACACTTGCTAAATGTTGAGCATACAGTGTTATGTGAGACATGATTTCTGTCTCCAGTGAATTATTTTCCAATGCAGAAGAAAGATATACACAAACACATGCACATCTGTATTTTGGAGGGTGAGGTGAACTAAAAGTCCAGGATTGCATAAGCAAAATGTGAAAATGTTCAATCAAGAAGGTCCTTGTGTAGTTCTTTAAAGCCCAAACCAAATGTATTCAAATCTAAGGCATCTTTCTGATGTGTCTTAGGCATTGAAGTTTTGGTGCATTGAGTAGAATACATCATGATTAAGAAACGTTTTCTATGGAAGGTATTATAAATTAATTGACAATGATAGAGGCTTTGAAATCATATTGTCTTGGTTCAGTTTTTGGTCCCTCCAACATATCAGCTGTATGATCATAGATAGGTTTTTAACCTTTGGGTTTCACTGTCCTCATATGTAAAGTAAGCAAAAAACGCTAATACTTCTTGGATTTGTAATGAGAATGAAGAGGTAATACCTATAAAGTTCTTTGAATGTTGTCCTTACACATAGGGATTAGGCAATATTTACTATTATTTTAAAATTACTGTAATCATATTGCTTATGTGGGAAGAAGATATTTTTCTGCCTTTTCTATATCAGAATGGTTCATTGAACATGTTTCACTCTTAAGGTAATTCTTGAACTGGGAAAATGGTTTTTATCAGCAAGATATAGCAAAACATTGGCAAAGGTAAAAATACTTTTATTTTGAATCAAAATATTAATATATTATTTTTCTGATTTATGACTCAGACCTATTTATTATTATTATTTAGATGCTCAACTCCTCTATTTAATGCCATGTGGTACTTTTAAAGAGAACATCTGTTTTTGTACAAAGTGTTGCTATGAAACTTCAGTAGAAAAATGTAGCAAACACATATAAAAAGTTTAGTACTATAGCTAAGGCATGGGATTATATTGGTTTGGTTTGACTATTCCTTAAACAAGGAAACAGTTACTAGCTAAACTACACATTTCAGATGAATAAGTATGAGGAATTCAGGGATTACCTTGTTCTTGGTAAAAATCTCTGTTTTATAGATTTCAGTGCTTGAAGGGTCATAGGAAATGTCGCTTCTTTTATGTCTAAATGTGTTTTATTATTGTAATTACTCAAGCTATTGTAAATGAAGAACTAAATAGAAGTTTTTAGACTCTATTGTTTGTATTCAACAATAAAAGTTATTAGTTTTCATCTTTGATTCTGAGAAATCTGTTCTTTTTATGTTTTAGAGAGAGAAAATCTCTTGATAGTTTTGAGATATAAGATAGAAATATACAATTTTTGATTGTCTTCTAAATTTCACTCTTTTATATCAGAAAATGTTCTGTGAGGATTTTTTTAATTTTTTTTTTTTTAAGACAGAGTCTCACTCTGTTGCCAGGCGCCAAGCTGGAGTGCAGTGGCACAATCTCGGCTCACTGCAACCTTTGCCTCCTGGGTTCAAGCAATTCTCCTGCCTTAGCCTCCCGAGTAGCTGGGACTACAGGTGCATGCCACCATGCCCAGCTAATTTTTGTATTTTTAGTAGAGACGGGGTTTCACCATGTTGGCGAGGATGGTCTTGATCTCTTGACCTCGTGATCCGCCCCCCTCGGCCTCCCAAAGTGCTGGGATTACAGGCTTGAGCCACCGATTTTTTTCTGTACAAATATTAAGACAGAATCAATCAAAACCTATATAAACACACTGTTAAATTTGCACACAAGAAAAGAGGTGTGTCATTAATTAATTTACATAAATTATCTAGCTGGCTTTAAAACCTATTGACATGTGAGAAGTTCTGAATTTCTTCACCTTAGAGTATCCTCTTAAGAATATACATGTTTAGATAGACACAATAATGTATTATAGATACTACAGAAATTTTGTTTAATGATATAAAGTGTAATTTGTATTTACTTTCTACAAATATGGGAACTTCTAATGTCTTTCAAAATCACCATGATGCTGAAGACAATCTTTATAATGATATCATATACAAGTATAGATTTTACTGCTCTTTCTTCTTCGTTTCTGTGCAGTCTGTTCCACCAACCAAAAATAAGATTGAACGAATATATGATTTTTGGTAAACTTAGTTCTTAGTAAATGTATTTAGATGCTCAGTAAATTAACTAAAACTAATTTAGGTGTTTAGTATATTTATTGAATGGAATCTAACCTAACATTTATAATTGGAATATTTTATAATTGATTTATAAAAATCATAAGTGATGTTCTTTTTATACAGTATCTATGTTTTTATCAAGTCATGGAGTTATATACTTAGTATAAAGAGCAACGTCAAGATTTTGATGGCTGGAAAGAGCACTAGGGGAGGAACCCTGAATATCCATTTTCACTTAACTTCTCTGAGTCTGTTACCTTGTGCGTAAAATGGAAATGATGACATTACTACAGTAATTATAGTTTTGTGTTTTTTCCAGTCACCTTAGACATTTGTACTGGGTACCTCATTATGTGCTGCTCATAATTTTAAATACTGTACTGAGGATTTATTCCCTGCTTTCAAAGAAATAACTTATAGTCAATGCGGGGGTGGGGGAGAACTAGAAGACTCTTTTATTGCAAGGTAATATGTTATGACATTATCATTTAGTTTTATTTGCTTGTCACAGCTTCAGTGTCACCTCTTCAGAGGAATTCCCTGATCACCCAGTCTAAAGCAGTCTTCCAGGGAATATAATAATCTTTTTTAAAGTACACAACACTATCTAAATTTTCTTTCTTAGTTGTTCATTATTTTCCTGTTTCCACTCAAAATATCAGTCTTATAGCTGCAGATACTATGTTACTCTGTTCACTTATTTACCCTAGTCATTATAATTATGCCTATATATATCTTAGGTTTTCATTAAATATTTACTGAATAAATGAATGGAAGGATTCTTAAAAATACTTGTACCATGGCAGTATAGATAAGGAGACTTTATTAATTTAAATTATATTTGTTTCTACTGTATTCCAGAACATACCGTTTGCTCTTGGGAGTACTTTTTTAATTTTAGTATGGTGGGAAGGCATTGATTAGCTTTGTAACTGCAAATGATTATAAGTGCTATGTAGAAATGGTGTGAAGGGTAGCATATTACTATGTTAAAGAATAAGTTATCTCCCTAATATGGGAGACTAGAATCCTTTTGAGGAAGTTACACTTGAGCTGAAATTTGAACAGTTTGAATTAACCAAACAAAAGCATTGAGAACATCATGTACAAAGGCCCTGTGGTAGTGGCAGCAGGAGTCTTTTAAGAAAGTGAAAGAAAACCAGTATGGATTAACTCTAATGGGTGGGCACCTGGTAGAGTAGGAGAGATATAGCTAAAATGCTGGACACAGAACTTGTAAGTCACTGTACTGGTCCGCGTTAATACTTGATATCAGAAAGCAAAATGTATACAGGGAGAACAGTATAAACAAAGGAAAAGAGTAAAAAAAGAAAAACAACAACAATGATGCATAGAGTCTTTGTCCTCTCATGTAACTGGGTTACTTTAAAATATCAACATTTTCAAAATGTCTTCTCTCAGCAATTCTATAAGGATGTTAGACATACATATATACATACATACATTCATGTATTGCACATAGAAATAAGGTCTCAAACAGTTATTTGCTAATTATTTGTTTTTATACATATAGGCCATAATGAGAGAAATAAATATCCATCAGAGTGAATCAAAAACAAATCTACAGTATAATCAGTAAAGAATAGGTCACATTAAATACAAAATGTATAATTACATCAAAATATGCATTGAATGTCCCACTTGTACAGGAAGAGACACAGGGTCTAGTATTATTTTCAAAAAATTCAACTGAGACTTAAAATATACATGTGAATATACCCCAGAACTTATAATAATAAAAAACTAAAAAAAATAATGCATGTGAAAGGCATCATAACAAACATATGACCTACACAAATATAAAAGGGAATAGCTGAGTAAGATCTAGGCTTGGCCAGGTGCAGTGACTTATGCCTATACCCCTAGCACTTTAAGAGGCCCAGGCGGGGCAAACCCAGTCTCTACAGAAAATACAAAAATTAGCCAGGCATGCTGGTGGTGGCATGCACCTGTAGTCCCAGCTACTCACAAGGCTGAGGCAGAATATCACTGGAAGTCAGAAGGCGGAGGTTACAGGGAGCAGAGATGGGGCCACTGCACTCCAGCCTAGACTTTCAAAAAAAAAGGAAAGGAAAAAGATCTAGGCTTAGTTTAATATAGAAGGCTTTGTAGGGGATCAGGTTTGAATTGAATTTTGAGAAAAGGTGATGAATATAAATAAACAAGTGAAGTGAATGGAAGAGATGCTAATATTCAAAAGCATGAGGTCCAAGCCATAGAAGAACTAATAAAATGTGTGAAATTAACAAAGAGGTTAACTTTATGGAAATATAAAGCTCAAGAGTGGAGACCTTGATTAAAAAGATACCTTGACAATTATCTGAAAGATAAGGGAAGTAAGATCATTTCAGATGGAGGCACTCCCTATACGAAAGCTTGGATCATTCAGTGTCAGTTACGTGGCAAGATGATGTTAGCTTGGAGACGTAGCCATGGTAGAAGCTGACCACTACTAAAGGCGTTAGATCAGGATAGGTCTGGTGGACTTGCTATAGAGCTGTAGTCTTGTGCATTAGAAACATATGGAGTGACACAGAGGGAGCTAGGGCATGATTATAGTGGGCTGGGAAAGAAAGAAAGAAGAAAAGGAAGATTAAAAGCCATCTGAGGACACAAGAAGAAGGTGGCCTTCTGTAAGCCAAGGAGAGAGGCCTGAGAAGAAACCAAACCTGCTACACCTGGATCTTGACCTTCTAGCTTCAAAAACTGTAAGGGAATATACTTCTGTCATTTAGGCTACCTAGCCTGTCTTATTTTTTTTTAATGCCTGTCATAGAAAACTTAATATACAATACTTTCTGGTTAGTAAGTTTTTATTTTCCCTGAGTGAATTTTTGGTAGCATATATCTTTTCTGTGCTGAAAATGTGAGGCTGTTGACGATTTGATGAGCCCTTCTCTTACCTTAACTTGCTTTTACACTTGTAATATTATATCAAAGCTAAGTGCTTTCTATTCTTATTCTCTTGTTAGTGTGCCGTTTCACTTAGCTGCATTTTTCATTTTTCTAGAAGTTTAGAATATATTTGCTAAAGCTGGAATGAAAATCTCAATAAATGAAAAAATAATGATTTAGTGACATCTGCTGTGTGCTTGAACATTTATTGATCTTTAAGAATGAAATTTTCCAACAGCAACTGATCATTAGGGATTTTTGTAGATCTTATTAAGTATGATGCTTTTTAAAACCTTTTATCAGAAATAGGCTTCTTTGATCAACATGAATATAATATAGTGATGTAGTTAAGAGTATATGGTCTGGAGTTAATGTGCTATAGTTTAAATCCTGGCTTGGCCTCTTGGAAACTGGTTAACAATGAATAAGATAATTAGCCTCATTTTCCTCATCTGTAGAACAAGAGTAATAATAGTTATATTCAACTCACAGTACTGTGATGAAGATTGAGTAAGCTAATAAATACAACAGCACCTGGTTCATGGTAAATGCTCCCTACATCTGGGCTATTATTATTTTTCTGAATCCTATTGTTTGCTGGCCTGAAAATCATCTTGTTACTACTGGAACTTTATTGTGATACTAACTTAAAGCAGGTTTCTCACCTTTGGCTGTGTTGACATTTGGGGCTGGATATTTCTTTGTTGTGAGTGCTCTCCTGTGCATGTAGTATGTTTAGCATATGTGGAGTTTAACAGCATCTATAAAGTCTACCTACCAGATGCCAGTAGCACACTGCCTCCCCACCCAAGTTGTGACAACTAAAGGTGTCTCCAGATGTATTCATCCATTTTCACATTGCTATAAAAAAATACTGGAGACTGGGTAATTTATAAAGAAAAGAGGTTTAATTGGCTCATGATTCTTCAGGCTGTACAGGAAGCATAGTAGCTTCTACTTCTGGGGAGGACTCAGGAAAGTTTTAACCATGGCAGAAGGTGAAAGGGGAGCCAACACTTCACATGGCTAGAGCAGCAGGAATAGATAGATTGAAGAGGTGCTACACACTTTTAGACAACCAGATCTCATGATAACTCACTATCAGGAGAACAGCACGAGGGGATGGTCTTAAACCGTTGGACACCCATGAGCGAATCACCTCCATGGGGCCCGACCTCCAACTTTGGGGATTGCAATTTGACATGAGACTTGGTGGAGACTCTGAACAAAACCACATCACCAGACATTGCCAAATGTACTCTGGGGGGCAAAATTACCCCCAGTTGAGAATTCCTAAAAAAATTTGATTAACAAAATATTGTTTGGGAAAATATATCTAAAGTCTGCTTCTTCATGAGCTATACCTGATGGTATAGCTATACCTGATTGCTTGATTTAGTTTGACTGACAGTCTTGGGATTTTTGTAAGATAGCTTTTCTTTTAAAATATTATTAAAGAGCTCAGCTACAGTGTAACTCATAATTTCTCTCACTGTGTCATAAGGCCAGAATATCTTGATATGTCTAATTCTCAGAAATAGAATACATAGCCATGAAAAATATAATTGACTTAAAAACTGATCCAGTGTGTTTTCAGAAAAACATCTAGTAGCTGAAATAAATTATACCTGCAGCTTATCAGAGATATCTCAGATGTTATCAGAAATGGACTTGTAATTACTTACTTATATTTCTCATGGTGCTGTAGGGATTTGTTTAAAGTAGAATTTGGAGTAGGAGGGAGAAATTTAAATATTTGTCAAAGTGTAATGCCATATTTCATGATTAAAGATATAGAAAGTTTAAGTATATGGATAATTATTTAAGGTACCATAGAGGTGTTTTTCTAGAGAAATAAGATACATTACAGTCAAGTACATGTGGATGTGTATCATCTTTCTAAATTAAGGTATTACATGGAACTTACTATGGTTCAAGAACTCAGTAGGAAGTTTTTTAAAAAGTAAGTATGTTTGCATAAATTCCAAAGTGTAATGACATCTTGTTTCTGTCATCTCTGTGTTCAATCAAAATGATTAATGCCTGTCAGTTACCATTCATTACTCTTTTGCTGCTTGGAAGTTGCAGTGCTTCATCTGATACACTGAAACACTGATCAGTGTGGAATAGGCTGAAAAGTATATTTTGTGGGTATGTGGAATTTGTCTTAATACTTATTCTAAAGTATTTAAATACTTAAACAATATGTATTTTATTTTACAATAAATGCTGTTTTATACTTATATGTGTATATATATTGACCTATATATTTTAAAGGATATGTATTACTGTATAATGAGATATATAGACATATGAATATATGGATATAATGTCCTGTAATATGAAATACATATATATATGTCACTACAGTGATAAAGTCAAGTAGCATCAGAAGCAAACAGATCCAGGATACAGGGAACATAACACATATAATAAATGATATCTAGCTGTCTTTCTTCAATTAAAAAATAGAATTATAGTAATTTAATATCCTAATAGGATTTTCCACATGCTTAATAGTTACCCTTAATGTTTTCATGCTAAGGGTAGGTTTTGTATAACCCTTTACTGGCAAGGTGACAAGCTGGAAAAGAATGGGTTGCCTATTATTGATTATATAGTCTGTAAGAAACCTTTTTGTTGTTGTTGTTGACACTTTGAATGCCATGTCCTACAGTTTTTGCCAGTGTGAGAATTTAAAAATGACATATTTTATGTTTATTTTGTTGGATGCCTTTTCTCTTTGATCAATACCACTAAGTCTTTTCAAAATCAGAATATAGCTAAACATATATTCCTTTCTCAATTATTTTAAATGTTTATTATATTATTAATTGGACTGATTTTTGTATTATGTTATTTTAAATATACTATTTAAAATTAGATTCAATATTTATGTCATTTTTACTTTCTTTATTTTTGTCCTGGTGGTTTTATATAATCAACATTGACATTGAGAATAGAGAGAAAGAGAAACAAAGGATTTTAAAGGGTAGTAGTAATGAACCTCTGTATAATTTTTTTCATACATGACTTTTTATTTATTTATTTTATTTTTTTATTTTTTCGAGATGGAGTTTCGCTGTTGTTGCCCAGACTGGAGTGCAATGGCTCGATCTCAGCTCACCGCAACCTCCACCTCCTGGGTTCAAGCAATTCTCCTGCCTCAGCCTCCCGAGTAGCCGGGACTACAGGCATGCACCATCATGCCCAGCTAATTTTTGTATTTTTAGTAGAGACGGGGTTTCACCTTGTTGACCAGGATGGTCTCGATCTCTTGACCTCGTGATCCACCCGCCTCGGCCTCCCAAAGTGCTGGGATTATAAGCGTGAGCCACCGTGCTCGGCCTCATACATGACTTTTTAAAATTTCATAATAGTGGGGTGATACGGATGTACCTTCTAACATCATCATTTTGGTGATAGGGAAAAGTTAGACTGTGTGTGCAGAAAAAAATGAGACTTAGCAAGTGAAGCAATAAAGTGGAAGTGGTACTTTGTCCTAGCCCCTCTGACTCCAGACCCTGTGCTCTCATGCTACATCACAGTGTCTGTGGAATACCCTTTTATCACTTTTGTTGTTGAGAAAATGAACTTGGGGTTTCTTACCATGATGTGTAATTTCCCCTGGGAAAGTCCTTGATAGCTTGATAAAAACAGCCAAGAGTTTTGGAGAATGATTAAATACCATTCTTTACTTTTATATTTTTCTTTTAACAAGGCCTTGAAGATCTCTTCATCTGGTGCTGAAAAACAGCAGCCAATTAAAGGGGGGAGTAATATTAAAATATAAACATATTTTAACACAATTTAAGTATCAGATATTGTGGAGTACCCAGAGTGTTTTGCCCTGTTTTAACATACGCATATCTGTGTTTTTCTTTATAAAAACAAATATAGTAAAATAGTTTAATACTAAATATTTTATTGCCTTTTTCTGCACACTCACCATTTGCAAAATTAATCAATCTTCACTTCAGGCATACTGTATGTGATCTTTTACTAGAAAGTACATAAATATATTGCTAAAGAGATTAAAGGCAATTAATCACATAAAGTTTGTTTTACAAACCAAAGCTGAGTACTTTTATGTCTGTTTTATAGCACATAGACAGTACTTGACCTCCCTCTCCCAGGACATAGGACATTATAAACTCTGAATAGAAAGTCTTCTTGGAAACTTTGGGAGCATTGTATCAGATGGAAAGTAGTGTTCAGATAAGAACCAGCAGTAGTTCTAACTCTCAGTAATGATAGCCATCTTATCATCTTGTGGATCAGTGGTTGTCTTAGTGGAAATCAGAAGATAATGCCAAGGAGACATCAAATGTTCAGAATGTCCTGCTCTGTAGAGTATAACTTGTTAAATTTCACTCCTGTTTAAATCTCAATTACTGGAAGAAGCAGGTGGTGAAAAAATTATTCACTCCTTCTTGAAGTTTAAGCCATTTAACAATTAATTATTCAACAGGGTTAGAATCTAGTGAAATAATCTACTTCATTTAGACTTTTCCTTCTAAACTGAGCGTAAATGCCCATTGGTACAAATATTATTAAATGGAGCAATGACATGATGATCTATAAATAATTTTCTTTCTAGATAAACATTATAAATTCACTTCAGCATGTCAACTATATGCCCTCTGTAAGTAAACAATGTGATTCTGCTACTTAGCAAGATATTTTATTCAGTGTACTGTCTTATCCTAACTCTGAGCTTTCCAGTGTCTGTTCAGAAATGATATTCCTTTGTAAAGACCATTTCTCAGTGTATGTACTTGTTAGCAAAATCAAACATAGGATGCCAGAGAAATCAGTGTTTTTTTTTTTTTTTTTACTTGTTCCTGTGGTTATACTCATACTCCTCTGCTCATGTAAACATTTCAGTTCCCAAAATTCAACTTGACTGCTTGAAAATCTTTATTAATATTCATTACCTCTTTAATACAGTCTAAATTCCTAAACCTCTAGATTAATCTTCATGAGAGCAGACACTTTGTTGTTGTGCTTGTGGCTAATATCATCAGAACTTGCTATCGTGCCTGTCCTATAGTTGGTAATCAGGAAATATTTGTGAAAGAAAAAAATATAACCAAGTTACTGTACTATCTGACTTCAGTGTACTTTTCCAAGGCCATCTTACATAACTTATCCCCATGCATTCTATGTTTTAATCCAATGAAGACTATTTTCTTGCACTTGGAGATGATCCAATTATCTTCATATATGAACCACCAGTTCAAGTGTACTGTCTTCTTAAAGTTTTTTTGATCACCTCATTTAAATTTTTTTCGATCACCTCATTTAAATTTTTTTCTTCTCAAACTCCCTTAGAATTTTATTTGTATTTCCTTTACTATTTTTTCATTTTTCTTTTGAATCACAGTTACTAAATATATCCTTTTTCAACTCCTTGAAGTGAGTAAGTATAAGAGATAGCAGAGTATCTTAACTCTTCTTTCTTCAACAGTGCTCACCCCTCAAGTGTGTTGGTGCCCAATACATGTTGGCGTGTTGTGTTGGTGTTCAATATATGATTGTTGACTGAATGGACACTTCTTTGTTCATTTACAGAAATGACTATTTTTTAGTTGTCGCTTTTTCCTCTCACTATCTTAAAAAACTTCCCACAGCTGATGCAATTTGATAGAAATTCAGTAGAACCTGGTTCTTAAAAATATCTGACAAATAACTTTTAATTTGAAATACCGTAATAAGAAAGAACACTGAACTTGGAGGAAGAATCTTGAGTTCCAAGATAGGACCTCTATGAACTGGTTGAGTAAATTTGACATCAAAATTAATTCTTCATGTTAATCTCATATGCAAAAAATTTAATATGGTACAGGGCAATAGCTAGACCTCAATAAAACCTGCTTTCTTCCTTTTCCTATTGTTTCACTTCACTTTTTTTTTCTTTTTCCTTTTCCTTCTTGCCCTCTCCTTTAAAAATCACAAATTTATTAAATGACTTTTTAAACTTTTATGACCTAAAATTTTTCTGGCCTGAATTTTATATTAAATCAGTTCTGCCTGCTTTATTATTCGTGTCTGATTTTCCATATAAAAATTTATTTGATTTATATTGAAAAACAGAACACTAAACAATAGTGCCTTAAGCCGAGCAATTTTAGAAACATCATTGATTAGCAATACATAGGTATGTTGCTAGCATCTACCTTCCATATCTACTTTGTAATGGCTTTGTTGCTTAGATTTTAAAGAAATAAAATGTAAAGAAATAAAATGTAAAGAAACTTGTAGTATGAATTTGGGCTGACAATGGGTGAAAAGCCAGGATTCAGCATCTTTTGCAACGTGATTCAGTCTTCTTAATTGTTAAATACCCCTTTATTGTTGATTTTTCTTTTTCTATCAAAAACTGAGAGACATCTGTTCTGTGTTTTAGGTGGTGTTTAAACACATTTAACAGAATGGTTAGATTTTCCTATTATTTTATCTACAAATAAACACAAAATTCTTGGCATTTTTCTTTCTCCTTTTATCACTTTTTGCCTAAGGAAACCTAGTTTATTCATTTGCCTGTATTTTATTCTCACAATATTTTCTTATATGCTTTTACCTTCTTCATATAAATATAAAGTATTATTTTTGCACAGAAATCTATTTTGCAAACACATTTACTCTTAATATTTTATCTTTTGAGTCTATATTATGGCAATGTATGTTTTTCATGTATGATTGTTTCATTTTTATGATACAGGTTCAGTTCTTTTTCTTTTTGCCTTGTTTGTAGTTATTTTCCCTGCAGAACGTTTTGTATGCCACCTTTCTTTTTACTTTTTCCAGAATATTTTCTGAACAAGTAGCTCGTGAATTTCAAATAATTCATCTTTATTTTTATCCTATGAATTGACATTCTTTTCCTCTGCTATTATTCAGATGAGGAAGAAAGATAAAAGTGATAAAAAGAACATAAATTCTACCATAGAAGTTACTGCCAAGTGAATATGTATTCTAGTATGTAGGAGTTTTACTCATGAAATATTTTGCCTTTACTTAAGTAACCTATGTTAAATAGGAAAATGCTTACTTTCATTAAAAAATTAAGGTATAAATTGGGTGTGCAAGTATATGCACAGTCTCCCAAAATTATCTTTTTCTGTATAAATATTTACAAAATTGAATATCCTCCTTTTTTAATGACTCCTTCTAGGTAGACAAGAGGGAGGGTATTTCGTAATTTTGACCATAACATCCCTTAAGAAATTCATTCCAGTGGCCAAAAGAGTACCTTTGTAGGAGGGAACAGAATCAATCAAGTTAACAAAATTATAAGTTTCCTCACAGGAAACTTTATGAAATACAAATTATATCCATAATAAAATAACTAAGAAATTAGAAATTATGAACTCAAAATGTTCTTTAAATGTTCTGTATAATGTCAGTGGTCTACATAACTTATTCAGTGTCTAATTATGTTGGTAAAATAAGATGTGGGACTTTTTTTTAAAGGTGAAAGAATTTCCATTGTAACTCTTTGCATATGTATGACAAATTATCCTCTTTATGCAAAGTTAGGTGGAGGTTTGATCAAAAATCTAGGCTGTTTGGTCCAATAAATCCTACATAATTATTTATTCATATCGTTTTCCTCATAAGAAAGAATTTTTGTAATATCATTGTTATTTTGCTATGTTGCTTATGTAGATACAGCTATCAGTTTGGAGCAGCAATATGACGAGAAGATAGAATAATATCTCTGGTGAGTTTTGCACATGTGCAAAAATGTAAATAATTCCCTTTACATTGCTCCCTTTTGTTGCTGCTCTCCACCTCCACCTCAGCTGCAGAGCTGGATGATATGATCCTACTTCTCTTTGCTTTGCTATTGCATTTAATACAGTCGATTGGGGTTATCTTTTTAATGTGTCTGTATTCCACAATCAATTATGAAATTTTCCAGGGCAATGGGTGTTATACTCACCTTAGTTTCCCCAGCACCAAGAGTTGGTAATGCATAAATATTTAATGAATAAAAAGAAGAAAAAAGGAAAAGGGAATAAGACAGTGCCTTGAATCTCCCAGTACATTTTGTTTCTGCTTCTTTGTATGATTATACTCATATTACCAATCTAAAATTGTTTTAAAATAAAAAATTTAGAGCCAGGCACAGTGGCTCACACCTATAATCCCAGCACTTTGGGAGGCTCAGTTGGGCAGATCATGAGGTCAGGAGATCGAGACCATCCTAGCTAATACAGTGAAATCCTGCCTCTACTAAAACTACAGAATTTAGCTGAGCGTGGTGGCAGGCACCTGCAATCCTAGATTCTCGAGAGGATGAGGCAGGAGAATTGCTTGAACTCAGGAGGCAGAAGTTGCAGTGAGCCGACATCGTGCCACTGCACTCCAGCCTGGGCGACAGAGCGAGACCCCATCTCAAAACATAAATAAAATAAAAATAAAAAGTTTAAAAAAAGAATTAGGTTTCATTCCTGCCTTTTTCTTAATGTTTTCTTTAGTCATAGGTAGTCAGAGAAAACAAAAACATAATGAGAAATTCTTGGGCCAAAGAAACTCAATTTAAAACTAAAAGGAATCAATATATATTATTCTTCAATTTTTCTAATATTAAATATTTTATTACAAGTAGAAAATTGACTGTTTCCAATATGTCTATAAATATGTAAATGTTTGTATTCTAAATTGTTTTGTTATTTCATCACCCATGGAACACTGGGATACATATAAACTCTGACAAATAGGAGTTAGTAACATACTCAGGGAACCTAGGTTATTATGTTTTAATCAAAGACACATTTCACAGTTTCACTAAAATTTAATCTGTTGTTATCAATATCAGCTATAAGTCTGAGTTTAAATTCCCATTCATTTAATGATGGCTGTACTGTCAATAACTTTAAGTACAGTAAGAAGAAATGTTGAAAATTAATTCAAGTGTAAGAATAAAAAACTCAAGGGTTTCTAAAGTACTATAAAAAGTACTTGATCTATGAATCTGAAGTTATTAGGGCATTTAAATTGAGCAGGCAATATATTAACTATATCCTAGGATAGGATAATCAATATTTTGCTTTGGATTAAAAATATAAGAATGCTACCAAAGTAGTTCTATGATGACTATGATAAGTCTAGATGTCTAATATTACTTACATTATTATAGCCAAATAAAATACCATTGTCAACTTAAGATTTCTTTAAAAAAACAAACTGAGAGCGTATTTGGAGAATGACAAACTCAACAAAGTTATATTGACTTTAGGTTGAAATGCTTTCCAATTATCTTTTATCCAGAACAAGTAACTTACTGAGGGTTTCCCCCTTTTTTTCTTTTTAAATGGTCATATATAAATTTCACAGCTCTGAGCAATAAAAGTAAATCAGATGAAAACATTTTTCTTACCTAAGCTTTTATCTTTATGAGGGATCAGTAATTCTGACATGAAGAAGAGCCTGTCACAGAATTATAACTACAAAGATAAAACTTCTTATTGTTTTACTTAACAATAAAGTTTAGATTTCATTTAACCTCCTTTGCTTGAGGGAATTTCCAAATCTTGACCCAGGAGACAGTTACACTCTGTGCTAAAGTTGCAGAATAACCATGAGATCATCCCCTACTGCCTTTGTTCTGGTTAGGCCACAAGCCTCTAAAAGCCCTATTTGAAAATGGATAGTTAAGATTTGAGGTGTGAGGCAAACATAGGAATCAAGGATGACTCCAGGATTTGGAGCCTAAACAACAGAAAAACCACAGTTACCACAAACTGAATGAAGGATGTTTGTCTCCTTTCACCTAACCTGCTGTTATTAATCACTGGTAGAATTCAGGTAGCTTTGGTTGTAAAATATGAACACAATATTTTGGGAAAAATGAAGGGAAGATAAAAATAATTAGGGAAAATAACCATGTTATGGTATTTAAGTTTCTTTTAGCTATTTCAATCTTCATTTCTCTTGAATGATCCTTAAGGTCTTGACCATGGCTGCAGGGAGAGTGATAATCTCAAGTGATAATAATTTAAAATATAAAATCTTGATCAGAAAGAGCATGGACTTCATTTTGTTTTTAAGGCAATGCTTCTTACATCTATATATGAATATTTAATTCCTACCAAATTGTATATGCAACATTATGTTAAGCTACTCTACAAAAAATCTTTTGAGAAAATGTGTGATGCTATCTTAACACAATTAAATTAGTTTCATCCATTTTTCATCTGTGAAACGCCCATGTAGGTATTTCAAAATGATTAGTTTTGCAAGCATATTTACAAAGCAGTTCTACTAATAATTGCATTTTTGTAATATACAGCTTTCAAAAATATTTCCAGTATTTAAATACATTATATTTTTTTCATAGTGTTTTCCTTTTTATTAGCATTATGTACCAGACAAGATGCTTGTGGGAAAGAGATAACACACTCAAAAAGAGTGACTAAGGAAGGTTTAATAAAGGTAGTACTTACCAAGGTGTGGCAAGATTAAAGGAAGTCAGCAAGGGATAGTGAAGCCTGGGGAGCTGGTAGGGAGTGATTTTTTTGTATCCTCCAAAATTCATATGTTGGAATCCTAATCCCTATTGTGATGGTATTTGGAGATGGGCATTTGGGTGGTAATTACTTTCAGATGAAATCATAAATGTAGGGCCCCTATGGTGG
Organism: Sapajus apella; assembly: GCF_009761245.1. NCBI lineage: Eukaryota > Metazoa > Chordata > Mammalia > Primates > Cebidae > Sapajus > Sapajus apella. Next base: position 17,778,233 of record NW_022436958.1, read on the forward strand.
AATTAGTGTTCCTATAACAAGATGAAGAAAAACCAGAGCTTCCCTGCTGCCCTCCACCCATGTGAGTGTACAAACCAGGAAGAGGGCTGTTGCTAGGAACTGAATCTCTAGCTCCTTGATCATGGATTTTCCAGCCTTCACAACTTCGGAAAATAGATGTCTGTTGTTTAAGCCACCTGGCCCATCCTACTTTGTTAAAACAGCTTGAGCTGACTAAGATAGTGAGTAGGCTCACAAGATCAAGATTGCTGTCTTAGTTTTTCAGGTACCTAGAGAGAGTTATATCTTTATTTTGTATTTGTATTTTTTTTTATTGTACTTTAGGTTCTCAGGTACATGTGCAGATCTTACAGGATTGTTGCATAGGTACATACATGGCAATGTGGTTTGCTGCCTCCATCCCCCCGTCATCTATATCTGGCATTTCTCCCCATGTTATCCCTTGCAAACCTCCCCACCTCCTGCTACCCCTTCCCTAGACCCACCATGAACAGACTCTAGTGTGTGATGCCCCCCTCCCTGTATCCATGTGTTCTCACTGTTCAACACCCACCTATAAGTGAGAACATGTGGTGTTTGGTTTTCTGTTCTTGTGTCAGTTTGCTGAGAATGATCGTTTCCAGAATCATCCATGTCCCTACAAAGGACACAAACTCATGATTTTTATGGCTGCATAGTATTCCATGTGTATATGTGCCTCATTTTCCTTGTCCAGTCTATCATCAGTGGGCATTTGGGTTGGTTCCAGGTCTTTGCTATTGTAAACAGTGCTGCAGTGAACATTTGTGTGCATGTGTCCTATGAACATACCTGTGCATGTGTCTTTATAATAGAACCATTTATAATCCTTTGGGTATATACCCAGTAATGGGATGGCTGGGTCAAATTGAATTTCTATTTCTAGGTCCTTGAGGAATCGCCACACTGTTTTCCACAATGGTTGAACTAATTTACATTCCCACCAACAGTGTACAAGTGTTTCTATTTCTCCACATTCTCTTCAGCATATGTTGTCTAAAGATTTTTTAATTATCACCATTCTAACTGGCGTGAGATGGCATCTAAATGTGGCTTTGATTTGCATTTATCTAATGATGAGTGATGATAAACATTTTTCATATGTTTGTAAGCCTCATATAGATCTTCTTTTGAAAAGTGTCTGTTCATATCCTTCACCCACTTTTGAATGGTTTTGTTTGTTTTTTTCTTGTAAATCTGTTTTAGTTCTTTGTAAATTATGGATATTAGCCCTTTGTCAGATGGGTAGATTGCAAAAAAATTTTCCCATTCTGTTGGTTGCTGGTTCACTCTAATGATTGTTTCTTTTGCTGTACAGAAGCTCTGGAGTTTAATTGGGTCCCATTTGTCTATTTTGGCTTTTGTTGCCAAGGCTTTGGGTGTTTAAGTCATAAAATCCTTTCCTATGCCTGTGTCCTGAATGGTTTTGCTTAGGTTTTCTCCTAGGGTTTTTCTGGTGTTAGGTCATTTGCTTAAGTCTTTAATCTATCTGGAGTTAATTTTAGTGACGAGGTCCAGTTTCTGCTTTCTGCACGTGGCTAGCCAGTTTTCCCAATACCATTTATTAAACAAGGAATCATTTCTCCATTGCTTGTTTTTGTCAGGTTGTCAAAGATCAGATGGTTGTAGATATGTGGCACTGCCTCTGAGGCCTCTGTTCTGTTCCATTGGTCTATATCTCTGTTTCAGTACCAGTACCATGCTGTTTTGATTACTGTATCCTTGTAGTATAGTTTGCAGTCAGTATAGTATGATGCCTCCAGCTTTGTTCTTATTGCTTAGGATTGTCTTGGCTATGCGACTCTATTTTGGTTCCTATGAAGTTTAAGGTGTTTTTTTTCCAGTTCTCTGAAGAGTGTCATAGGTAGCTTGATGGTGATGGCATTCAATCTATCAATTACTTTGGACAGTATGGACATTTTCATGATATTGATTCTTCCTAATCATGAGCATGGAATGTTTCTCTATCTGTTTGTGTCCTCTCCTATTTCCTTGAGCAGTGGTTTGTAGTTCTCCTTGAAGAGGTCCTTTACCTCCTTTGTTAGTTGTTTTCCTAGGTATTTTATTCTCTTTGTAGCAATTGTGAATGGAAGTTCACTCTTGATTTGGCTCCCTGTTAGTCTGTTATTGGAGTATAGGAATGCTTGTGATTTCTGCAAATTGATTTTGTATTCTGAGACTTTGCTGAAGTTGCTTATCAGTTTAAGGAGATTTTGGGCTGAGACGATGGGATCTTCTAAATCTACAGTCATATTGTCTGCAAATAGAAACAATTTGACTTCCTCCTTTCCTAAATGAATACTCTTTATTTCTTTTTCTTGCTTGATTCCTCTGGTTAGAACTTCCAATACTATATTGAATAGGAGTGGTGACAGAGGGCATCTTGTTTAGTGCCAGATTTCAAAGGGAATGCTTCCAGTTTTTGCCCATTCAGTATGATATTGGCTGTGGGTTTGTCATCAGTAGCTTTTATTATTTTGAGATACATTCCATCAATACCTAGTTTATTGAGAGTTTTTAGCCTAAAAGCCTGTTGAATTTTGCTGAAGGCCTTCTCTGCATCTATTGAGATAATCATGTGGTGTTTGCCTTTGTTTCTGTTTATGTGGTGGATTACATTTATAGACTTGCATATGTTGAACCAGCCTTGCATCCCTGGGATGAATTTTACTTGATCATGATGGATAAGCTGTTTGATGTGCTGTTACACTCTGATTGTCAGTATTTTATTGAAGATTTTTGCATCTGTGTTTATCATGGATATTGGCCTGAAGTTTTCTTTTTTGTTGAACCTCTGCCGGGTTGTGGTATTAGGATGATGTTGGTCTCATAAAATAATTTGAGAAGGATTCCATCTTTTTGTAGTGTTTGGAATGATTTCGGAAGGAGTGGTACCAGCTCCTTTTTGTACATCTGGTAGAATTTGGCTGTGAACCCATTTGGACCTGGGCTTTTTTTGTTTGATAGGCTGTTAATTGCTGCCTCAACTTCAGCCCTTGTTTTAGGTCTAGTCAGGGTTTCAACTTCATCCTGGTTTGAGCTTGGGAGGAAGCAAGTGTCCAGGAATTTATCCATTTCTTCCGCATTTACTGGTTTATGTGCATAGATTTGTTTGTAGTAATCTCTGACAGTAGTTTGTATTTCTGTAGAATCGGTGGTGATATCCCCTGAATCATTTTTTATTGTATCTGTTTGATTCTTCTATCTTTTTTTTTTTAAATTAATCTGGCTAGATGTCTGTCTATTTTGGATCTTTTCAAAAAACCAACTCCTGGATTTAATGTTTTTTTGAAGGGTGTTTTTGTGTCTCTGTCTCCTTCAGTTCTGCTCTGATCTTAGTTATTTCTTGTCTTCTGCTAGCTTTTGATTTTTTTTTTTTGATCTTACTCCTCTAGCTCTTTCAATTTTAATGATAGGATGTTGATTTTAGGTATTTCCTCACTTCTCATGTAGGCATTTATTGCTATAAATTTCCTTCTAGACACTGCTTTAAATGTATCCCAGAGATTCTGGTATGTTGTGTATTTGTTCTCATTGGTTTCGAAGAACATCTTTATTTCTGCCTTCATTTAATTGTTTATCCAGTCGACTTTCAAGAGCCAGTTGATCAGTTTTCATGAAGGTGTGTGATTCTGAGTTAGTTTCTGAATCCTGAGTTGTAATTTGATTACACTGTGGTCTGAGAGACTGTTACAATTTCCATTCTTTTGCATTTGCTGAGGAGTGATTTACTTCCAATTATGTGGTCAATTTTAGAGTAAGTATGATATGGTGCTGAGAAGAATGTATATCCTGTGGATTTGGGGTGGAGAGTTCTGTAGATGTCTATTAGGTCCACTTGATCCAGATGTGAGTTCAATCCTGAATATCCTTGTTAATTTTCTGTCTCATTGATCTGTCTAATATTGACAGTGGAGTGTTAAAGTATCCCACTATTTTTGCATAGGACTAAGTCTCTTTGTAGATTGTTAAGAACTTGCTTTATGTGTCTAGGTGCTTTTGTATTGGGGGCATATATATTTAGGATCGTTAGCTCGTCAGTTTCATTGATTGTTTTACCATTATGTAATGCCCTTCTTTGGCTCTTTTGATCTTTGTTGGTTTAAAATCCATTTTATCAGAGACTAGGATTGCAACTCCTGCCTTTTTTTTTTCCCTCTCCATTTGCTTGGTAAATCTTCCTCCATCCCTTTATTTTGAGCCTATGTGTGTCCTTGCACATGAGATGTGTTTCCTCTATACAGCACACTGATGGGTCTTGACTTTTTATCCAATTTTTTTCCAGACTGTGTCTTTTGATTGGGGCATTTAGCCCATTTATATTTAAGGTTAATATTGTTATATGTTAATTTCATCCTGCCATTTGATATTAGCTGGTTGTTTTGCCCATTAGTTGATGGAGATTCTTCATTCAGTCGGTGGTCTTTACCATTTGGTATGTTTTTCAAGTGGCTGGTACTGGCTGTTTCTTTCCATGTTTAGTGCTTCTTTCAGAAGATCTTGTAAGACATGCCTGGTGGTGATGAAATCTCACAGCAATTGCTTGTCCATAAATGATTTTATTTCTCCTTTGCTTATGAAGTGTACTTTGACTGGATATAAAATTTTAAGTTGAAAGTTCTTCTCTTTAGAGATGTTGAATATCGGCCCCCACTCTCTTTTGGCTTGTAGGATTTCTGCCAAAAGATTCACTGTGTGTCTGATTGGCTTCCCTTTGTGGGTAACCTGAAATTTTTCTCTGCCCGCTTTAGCATTTTTTCCTTCATTTCAACACTTTTGAATCTGACAATTATGTGCCTTGGGGTTGCTCTTCCTGAGGAATATATTTGTAGTGTTCTCTTTATTTCTTGGGCTTGAATGTTGGCCTGACTTGCTAAGTTGGGGAAGTTCTCCTGGATAATATCCTGAAGAGTGTTTTCCAGCTTGGATTGATTCTCTCCGCCACATGCAGGTACATTTATCAAACATAGATTTGGCCTTTTCACATAATCCCATATTTCTTGGAGGCTTTGTTCATTTTTTTTTTTTTACTCTTTTTTCTCTAATCTTGCCTTCTCATTTTATTTCATTGAGTTGATCATCAATCTCTGATAGCCTTTCTTCTGCTTGGTCAATTCAGCTACTGAAACTTGTGTATGCTTCGTGAAGTTCTCCTGCTGTGTTTTTTAGCTCCATCAAGTCATTTATAATCTTATCTAAGCTGTTTATTCTCATTAGCATTTTGTCTAACCTTTTTTTCAAAGTTCTTAGTTTCTTTGCATTGGGTTAGCACATGTTCTTTTAGCTCAAAGAGGTTTGTTATTACCCACTTTCTGAAACCCGTTTCTTTCAGTTCATCGGACTCATTCTCCATCCAGCTTCGTTCCCTTGCTGGTGAGGAGTTGTGATCCCTTGGAGGGGAGGCATTCTGGTTTTTCGTGTTTTCATCCTTTTTGTGCTGGTTTCTTTTCATTTTTGTGTATTTTCTACCACTGGTCTTTGTAGTTGGTGACTTTCAGATGGGGTCCCTGAGTGGACGTCCTTTCTGTTTATGTGGAAGCTATTTCTTTCTGTTTTTTAGTTTTCCTTCTAACTGTCAGGTCCCTCTGTTGCTGGAGGTCCACTCCAGACCCTGCTTGCCTGGGGATTACCTGAGGGGGCTGAAGAACAGTAAGGGTTGCTGCCAGTTTCTTCTTCTGTTATCGTCATCCAGAAGGGTATCCACCAGATGTCAGCCTGAGCTCTCCTTTATGACGTGTTTTTTTGGATATATGGGCATTTGGGAGCTGCTTGGGGAGACTGTCTGTCCTTACAGGAGCTCAAGTACTATGCTGGGAGCTCTGTTGCTTCATTCAGAGCTGCCGGGCAGGTACATTTAAGTCTGCTCCAGGGGAACTCATAACCGCCTTTTTTCCCAGGTGTTCTGTCTTGGGAAGTTGGGGCTTTATTTATAATCTCCTCACATGCTGCTGTCTTTTTTAAGAGATGCCCTTCCCAGCAAGGAGTTAGTCTAGTTACAGTCTGCTAGTATACAGGTGTTGCTGATCTGCCACAGGCTCTGCTCATCTGCTTTGTAAACTTACTTGTGGTTTTGTTTACAGAGGTACAGTTTGAACTGCCTCAGTAATGGTGGACTGCCTCAGTAATGGCAGATTGCCTCAGTAATGGCAGACTGCCTTGGTAATGGCAGACTTCCTTGATAATGGTGGACGACCCCAGTAATGGCAGACGCCCTTCACCCCACCGAGCTGGACCATCCAGGGTCCAGCTGTACATGCTGTGAAACTCTTAATCCCGAGCGTTTCAGATTGCTGGTCGTTGTGGAAGTGGGACCCACTGAGCCAGATCAACCTGGCTTCCTGTTTCGGCCCTCTCTTTTTCAGTTGACTGAGCAGCTCTGTCTCCCAAGCATTCCAGGTACCTGTTGAAACAGCTACCAGATTTGTGTGAGTTTTTGTGCAAAAATCCATGGCACCTGCTGAATCAGCTGTGCTGGAAACTCGTGGTGCTTTTTGACCCAGGAATCTCCTGGTCTGTGGACAGTAAAAACTCATTTGGAAATGTGGTGATCATTCACCTTCTGCATTGTTCTTGCTGGGACCTGCACTCCAGAGCTGTTCCTATTTGGCCATCTTGGATCCTCTAGCTAATTTTTATATTTTTGAGACAGTGTTTCACTCTGTTACACAAGTTGGACTGCAGTGATGCAAACTTGGCTCATTGCAACCTCCACCTCCTGGATTCAAGTGATTCTCCTGCCTCAGACTCCTGAATAGATTGAACTATGGGCACATGCCACTATGCCTGGCTAAGTTTTGTATTTTTTTTGTAAAAACAAGGTTTCCCCATGTTTTCCAGGCTGGCCTCAGAGTCCTGATCTCAAGCTATCCACCAGCTTAGGCCTCCCAAAATGCTGGTACCACAAGGTTTGAGCCACTGCACCAGGCCAGTTATACCTTGAAGTGTAGCTGTATCTGTAAGAGAAGACCATTGAAAAGAAGCAGTGATCTTAGGTAGAGGAACAAATCCTGGAACAGAGCTTGACCTAATGGGGCTCACACATGGTGATTCTGCTTGCATTTCTCATTGGCTAAACACAAGACTTTAAGTACATTAGGAGGTGGAACCGAATTAATACTGTTCCTGCAACTCAGATTCCGGCGGGGCAGAGCAAGCTGTAGATACGTGAAGAGCAGATTTGGAGAAACACACAGAAAAATCTAGCCAACATGAAATTATAATTTGTAAAGGGAAAATTGATTTATATCAAGATCAACAAATATTACAAGCGTTCAACACCCCTCATTGTGCTCCTAAGTAGCCTTCTTGTGTGTGTGTGTGTGTGTGTGTGTGTGTGTGTGTGTATGTGTGTGTGTATATGAATTTTTTATTAGAAAATATTTTCAAACTAGCAAAAAAGTAGCAAAAATAATATTATAAACAATATCCATATCCCTTTTATCCAGATTCACCTATGTTAACATTTTACTCCATATACTTTAGTAAATGCTGTGTGTCTCTTTTTATCTTACTAATATATTTTATGTTATATTATTCTATTATTAACGTATTGTTGGCCAGGCATGGTGGCTTACACCTATAATCCCAGCACTTTGGGAGGCCAAGGCAGGCAGATCACAAGGTCAGGAATTCGAGACCAGCGTGGTCAATACGGTGAAACACTGTCTCTGCTAAAAATACAAAAAATTAGCTGGGCGTGGTGGTGCATGCCTGTAGTCCCAGCTGTTCAGGAGGCTAAGACAGAAGAATAGTTTGAACCTGGGAGGCAGAGGTTGCAGTGAGCCACAATCTTGCCACTCCACTCCAGCCTGGGTGACAGAGCGAGACTCCAGTCAAACAAATAAAATAAAATAAAATAAATAAAAGCATTTTCAGTTGAGGCATTGGGCTGAGTCCTTGACTGCAGCTCAGTAACTGCAACGCATTGGCTATAAATACCAAGTCTAGTGGGGGGATTGTAGCTTTCTGCTCTGTGACCTGCCAGGTAAAACCCTTTGTAATTGCCTGTAGGTAGGCCCGAAAGATCTCACATAGGATTTTGGCTCAGAGCTGGACTCTTCAATCCTTTGTCAGAAATTATAATTTCATTTTATTTTTTTCATGATTCTACCTCTTTTTTAGCTTTAATTCTAAAAATAAACATGTAATGCTCACCATTAATCCTTTTGTAAAGTATTTGCACTCCTTTCTTGGTTGGATGAAACTCATTCCCTAGTAGTTTTCTCACTTGAGAGTACATATGTACAATATCCCTGGGTCTTTGTATGTTCAAATCTGTTGTTATAGACTTGATACATGAAAGAGAATTTGACTGAATGTATCTTGGCTTATACTTTCATTTTGTTAACTTTCTTGAAAATATCACTCTATATATAGTATCTGGCTTTGTACGTTGCTTTTGAGAAAAATTTAATGAAGTTCGAGTTGTTTTGGATTTGTAAGAAATTTTCTCTTTGCTTGACAGTGCTGAGGATCGTATCTTCAAACTCTAATCGTTTTGTCACAAATGTAACAGAGTTTATTGTTCTGAGTCAGTAGAAATGGTGTGCCATTCCTATGGGTGGAATCCAGTCTCCTTTTATTCTGGGAATGGTTTTTATTATAGTTGTAATAAATTAGTATTTGATTTTATTTTTCCTTGGTAATATTTTCCTTTTATCTTTATTTCTGGTATGACTTATTATTTTTCTTCTATTTCTTTCCTAAGTCCATTATATTCTCTTATCTTTTCTTCCTATTTCTCCATTTGTATTAGTCTATTCTCAGTTTGCTGTGAAGAACTGACTGGGTAATTTATGAAGAAAAGAAGTTAAATTGATTCAGCTCTGCAAGCTGTTCAGGAAGCATGACTGGGAAGTCTAGAAACTTACAATCATGATGGAAGGCAAAGGAGAAGCAAACACCTCTTACCATGCAGGAAATAGAGAGAACTAAGTGAGAAGTGCTATGCACTTTGAAACAGCTAGATATCATGAGAAGTCACTCACTGTCACAACAGCAAAGGAAAAATCTGTCCCCATGATCTAATCACTTCCCACCAGGTCTGTCCCTCAACAGAATTACAATTTGACATGAGATTTGAGTGGCAACACAGAGCCTAACCATATCACCATTTCTGGTGTTAGTTTTTATACTTCTAATTCAAAGTGTTTTTAATGACCACACATGTTTTAAGATATTGAATTCAATATGGACCTTTTTTTTTCATTTTTAGCTTCATGTTTGTTTTTTAGGTGAGTTTTGATTAGGAGGAATTGTTTTGGTCATAATTTTAACAGTCATTTAGCATTGATGGGATCTGCTTTTTTTTAACATTTATATTATGAACAGGATTTCTAATTCAAGAGTATTCTTTTTTTGTCATCATTGCGGTTTTCTTTTCTTTCTTTTTTTAAAATTATACTTTAGGTTATGGGGTACATGTGCATATCATGTGGGATTGTTGCATAGGTACACACATTGCAAGGTGGTTTGCTGCCTTCATGCCCCCATTACCTATATCTGGCATTTCTCTTCTCATTATCCCTCCCCACCCTCCTCACCCCCCACTGTCCCTCCCCTAGCTCTTTCAAACTGTCTGCAGTATGTGATGCTCCCCTCCCTGTGTCCATATGTTCTCATTGTTCAACACCTGCCTATGAGTGATAGCATGTGGTGTTTGGTTTTCTGTTCTTGTGTCAGTTTGCTGAGAATGATGGTTTCCAAATTCATCCATGTCCCTATGAAGGATACAAACTTATTGTTTTTTATGGCTGCATAGTATTCCATGGTGTATATGTGCCACATTTTCTTTATCCAGTCTATTGTTGATGGACAGTTGAGTTGGTTCCAGGTCTTTGTTATTGTAAACAGTGCCACTGTGAACATATGTGTGCATGTGTCTTTAAAATAGAACAATTTATAATCCTTTGGGTATATACCCAGTAATGGGATTGATGGGTCAAATGCAATTTCTATTTCTAGGTACTGAGGAATTGCCACAGTGTCTTCCACAATGGTTGAAGTAATTTGCACTCCCAGCAACAGTGTAAAAGTGTTCCTATTTCTCCACATCGTCTCCAGCATCTGTTGTCTCCAGATTTTTTAATGATCGCCATTCTGTCATGAGATGGTATTTCAGTGTGGTTTTGATTTGCATTTCTCTAATGACTAGTGATGATGAGCATTTTTTCATATGTTTGTTGGCCTTATATATGTCTTCTTTTGTAAAGTGTCTGTTCATATCCTTTGCCCACTTTTGAATGGGTTTGTTTGTTTTTTTCTTGTAAATCTGTTTTAGTATTTTGTAGATGCTGGATATTAGCCCTTTGTCAGATGGGTAGATTGCAAAAAAATTTTCCAATTCCATTGGTTGCCAGTTCACTCTAATGATTGTTTCCTTTGCTGTACAGAAGCTATGGAATTTAATTAGATCTCATTTTCCTATTTTGGCTTTTGTTGCCATTGCTTTTGGTGTTTTAGCCATGAAGTCCTTGCCTATGCCTATGTCCTGAAAGGTTTTGCCTAGATTTTCTTCTAGGGCTTTTATGGTGCTAGATCTTATGTTTAAGTCTTTAATCCACCTGGAGTTAATTTTAGTGCCATGTGTCAGGAAGGGGTCCAGTTTCTACTTTCTGCACATTGCTAGCCAGTTTTCCCAACACCATTTATTAAGCAAGGAATCATTTCCCCATTGCTTGTTTTTGTCAGGTTGTCAAAGATCACATGATTGTAGTTGTGTGGTGTTGCTTCTGAGACCTCTGTTCAGTTCCACTGGTCTATGTCTCTGTTTTGGTACCAGTAACATGCTGTTTTGATAACTGTAGCCTTGTAGTATATTTTGAAGTCAGGCAGCGTGATGCCTCCAGCTTTGTTCTTTTTGCTTAGTATCGTTGTGGCTATGCAGACTCTCTTTTGGTTCCATATGAAGTTTAAAGTGGTTTTTTCCAGTTCCATGAAGAAAATCATTGGTAGCTTTATGGGGATGGTGTTGAATCTATAAATTACTTTGGGCAGTATGGCCATTTTCACTATGTTGATTCTTCCCAACCATGAGCATGGATGTTTTTCCATCTATTTGTGTCCTCTCTTACTTCTTTGAGCAGTGGTTTGTAGTTCTCCTTGAAGAGTTCCTTTTACATCCTTTGTTAGTTGTATTCCTAGGTATTTTATTCTCTTTGTAGCAATTGTGAATGGGAGTTCACTTTTGATTAGGCTGTTTGTTATTGGTGTATAGAAATGCTTGTGATTACTGCACATTCCATTTTGTGTCCTGAGACTTTGCTGTATTTGCTTATCAGTTTCAGGAGATTTTGGACTGAGACGGTGGGGTCTTCTAAATATGCCATCAAGTCATCTGCAAATAGAGAGAATTGGGCTTCCTCCTTTCCTAATTGAATAACTTTTATTTCTTTTTCTTGCCTGATTGCTCTGGCTAGGACTTCTAATACTATATTGAATAGGAGTATTCAGAGAGGGCATCCTTGTCTTGTGCCAGAATGCAAAGGTAACACTTCCAGTTTTTGACCATTCGGTATGATATTGGCTGTGGCTTTGTCGTAAATAGCTTTTATTATTTTGTGATACATACCATCGGTACCTAATTTATTGAGAGTTTTTAGCATAAATGTATGTTGAATTTCGTTGAAGGCCTGCTCTGCATCTGTTGAGATAATCATGTGGTTTTTGTCTTTGGTTCTGTTTGTGTGATGGATTATATTTATTGACTTGCATATGTTGAAGCAGCCTTGCATCCATGGGATAAAGCCTACTTGATAATGAGTAAGCTTTTTGATGTGCTGTTGCATTCTGTTCACAAGTATTTTATTGACGATTTTTGTATCTACATTCATTATGGATATTGGCCTGAAGTTTTCTTTCTTAGTTATGTCTCTGCCCAGTTTTGGTATTAGGATGATGTTGGTCTCATAAAATGAGTTGGGGAGGATTCCCTCTTTTTGGATTGTTTGGAATAGTTTCAAAAAGAGTGATACCAGCTCTTCTTTGTATATCTGGTAGAATTCAGCTGTAAACCCATCTGGACACCCGTCTGGACCTGTGCTTTTTTTCATTGGCAGGCTATTAATTGCTGCCTCAACTTCAGCTCTTGTTTTTGGTATATTCAGGCATTCATATTCTTCCTGGTTTTGTCTTGGGAGAGTGCAAGTGTCCAGGAAATAATCCATTTCTTCCAGATTTACTGGTTTATGTGCATAGAGTTGTTTGTAGTAATCTCTGATAGTAGTTTGTATTTCTGTGGAGTCAGTGGTGATGTCCTCTTTATTGTTTTTTATTACATCTATTTGATTATTCTCTCTTTTCTTTTATATTAGTCTGGCTAGTGGTCTATTTTGTTGATCTTTTCAAAAAACCAGGTCCTGGATTTGTTGATTTTTTGGAAGAGTTTTTTTTGTGTGTCTCTACCTTCTTCGGTTCTGCTCTGATCTTAGTTATTTCTTGTCTTCTGCTAGCTTTTGAATTTTTTTGATCTTGCTTCTCTAACTCTTTCAATTTTGATAATAGGGTGTCAATTTTAGACCTTGCCTTGCTCCTCATGTGGACATTTGTTGCTATGGATTTCCGTCTAGACACTGCTTTAAACGTGTCCCAGAGATTCTGGTATGTTGTGTCTTCATTCTTGTTGGTTTTGAAGAACATCTTTATTTCTGCCTTCATTTCATTGTTTGTCCAGTCTACATTTAGGAGCCACGGAAAATTGTTCATTTTCCATGAGGTTGTGCAGTTTTGAGTTGCTTTCTAAATCCTGAGTTCTAATTTGATTGTACTATGGTCTGAGAGACTTTTTGTTATGATTTCCATTCTTTTGCATTTGCCAAGGAGTGATTTACTTCCAATTATGTGATTGAATTTAGAGTTAGCGCGATGTGGTGCTGAGAAGAATGTATATTCTGTGGATTTGGGGTTAAGAGTTCTGTAAATGTCTATTAAGTTCACTTGGTCCAGATGTGCATTCAAGCCCTGGATTTCCTTGTTGGTTTTCTGTCTCGTTTATCTGTCTAATATTGACAGTGGACTGTTAAAGTCTCGCACTATTATTGTGCAGAGTATAAGTCTCTTTGTAGGTCATTAAGGACTTGCTTTATGTATCTGGGTTCTCCTGTATTCGGTGCATATATATTTAGAATAGTTAGCTCTTCTTGTTATATCGATCTTTTACCATTATGTAATGCCTTTCTTTGTCTCTTTTGGTTTTTTTTTTTTTGGTTTAAAGTCATTTTTATCGGAGACTAGGATTGCCACCCCTGCTTTTTTTGCTCTCCATTTGCTTGGTAAATCTTCCATCCCTTTATTTTGAGTCTATGTGTGTCTTTACACGTGGAATGGGCCTCCTGAATACAGCACACTGATAATTCTTGGCTCTTTATCCAGTTTGCCAGTCTGTCTTTTGATTGGGGCATTTAGTCCATTTACATTTAATGTTAATATTGTTATGTGTGAATTTGATCCTGTCATTTTATTACTAATTGGTTGCTTTGCCCTTTGGCTGGCATAATTTCTTCATTGTATCATTGGTCTTTACCATTTGGTTCTTTTTTGCAGTGGCTGATACTGGTTTTTCCTTTCTGTGTTTAGTGCTTCCTTCAGGAGCTCTTATAGAGCAGGTCTGGTAGTGACAAAATCTCTCAGCAATTGCTTGTCCATAAAGGATTTCATTTCCAGATCAATTATGAAGCTTAGTTTGGCTGGATATGAAATTCTAGGTTGAAAGTTCTTTAAGGATGCTGAATATTGGCCCCCACTCTCTTCTGGCTTGTAGGGTTTCTGCCGAGAGATCTGCTGTGAGTCTGATGTGCTTCTCTTTGTGGGTGACCCGACCTTTCTCTCTAGCTGCCCTTAGTATTTTTTCCTTTGTTTCAACCCTGGTGAACCTGACGATTATGTGCCTTGGGGTTGCTCTTCTAGAGGAGTATCATTGTGGTGTTCTCTGTGTTTCCTTTATTTGAATGTTGGCCTGCCTTGCTAGGTTGGGGAAGTTCTCCTGGATAATATCCTGAAGAGTGTTTTCCAGCATGGATTCATTCTCCCCATCATCTTCTCGTACACCGATCAGGCATAGATTAGGTCTTTTCACATAATCCCTTATTTCTTGAATGCTTAGATTAGGTCTTTTCACATAATCCCTTATTTCTTGAATGCTTTGTTCATTTCTTTTCACTCTTTGTGCTCTTTTCTTTCTTTCTCGTTTCATTTCATTGATTTGATCTTCAATCTCTGATGTCCTTTCTTCTGCTTGATCTATTCAGATATTGAAACTTGTGTATGCTTCATGAAATTCTTGTGCTGTGTTTTTCAGCTCTATCAAGTCGTTTGTGTTCTTCCCTGAGCTGGTTATTCTACTTAGCATTTTGTCTAACCTTTCTTCAAGGCTTTTAGTTTCTTTGCATTGGGATAGAACATGTTCCTTTAACTCAGAGAAGTTTGTTATTACCTACCTTCTGAAGCCCGCTTCTGTCAGTTCGTCACATTCATTCCGTGTCCTGCTTTGTTCCCTTGCTGATGAGGAGTTGTGATCTCGTGGTAGGGAGAGATGTTCTGGTTTTTGATGGTTTCATTCTTCGTTCTCTGGTTCCTTCCCATCTGTTGAATTTGTACAGTTGTGGTTTCAGGTAGCTGCCTGGGAGGTGGCCTTTATTTGTCTGCCTGCAGAGGCGCTGCTGGGCTGCCACAGATTCAGTGAAGCTGCTGCGTCTTTTATTTACTCAGGAATATTAGGCTGGCTTCTGTAATTTTGGCTTCCCTTCACGCTGCGGAGCTTGATCGTTCCTCGTCGCTTTCTAACTGATGTTCTGGGTGCGTAACTCTGGAGTCAGAGTTTTTTAGGCTGCTGGGCTTTGTGCGGGGCGGGGTGGGGGGACTGTCCTGCCATTTGGGCTGTTTCCCTGCATTCAGTTCCTCTTCTTACTGGGTGGCGGGTAGCTCTGTCTCGCAGGCTTTTTGGATTTTTAGGTATCAGCCAGTACTTCTACCCAGATCTATGCTGACAGCCCCGGTGCCGGCTGAAGTTGCTCTTTTGCCCTGTTCATGCAGTTCACTGAGGCTCTTCAACCTGGCAAAGATCTCCTGTTCTGTGGGTTGTAGAGGGCTTGAGTGGAGTGCTATATCCGAACCAATGTCCCAGTATGGGAGATCCCCCGGTCCTCCGGTCAGTTGCACGTACCTCCAGGGTGGGACATTGCCCCACCTTGCCTCAACTTGCCCTATTTGGTTTATACTCACTGTCCAACCAGACCCACAAAATGAACCTAGTACCTCATTTGGAATTATGGAGACAACCTGGCTTCTGCATCTCTTGCTGGGAGCTGCTTTCCGGAGCTGCCTCTTATTTGGCCATCTTGGGATCAGCCTCTTTTTTTTTTTTTTTTTTTTTTTAAATAAGAGGGTGTTAGGGAGAGGAAAGAGTTGATGTGTTTTTGTTACCCTTTTTGTTTCTGCAGCAAACATATATTTCTTTATTTTTATTCACTGCCTCATTTCAATCCCTTACATATATTACATTATTTTAAGAAAGCAATGGTCTTAGAAGGCCATCACTTTGATCCTGCATACCATCAAGGCCCGACTGTGTAGACAACGTTATAACCAAACAAATGTTGACCCATGTTTAGTATATTAGAATTTAATGCTGCACTTTTTGTCTTGTAGGGACTGATTTGGTCTATGTTTCATGGATAATGTCTACTCTTCTCACATTTTTCATGAAGTCTCTTATGCCTTCTCTTTCCCAACTTTCATACTCCTAGATTTGTAATACTAGGTGACTGGTAGAAATTTTGCTGGAACTTTCTTCTTCCCATTTTTAAAGGTCATATTTTTCTCTGTCTCCTAGTTAAATTGAAGTACTGGGTTATGCTCGGATTATTTTGCTATTATAGATTTTCTCATTTATTCGGAAGGGAGTGGAGGAGTTCAGAATCAATGGCCCCATTATTATTGTCCAACAGCAAAAGTTGACATTTACCTGTATTTTGAACGAGAGTAATCAAAAATTAATTTAAATCTATTTTGTTTAAATAATCACATATATCTTTATTCTCATAAATGCTGAATATGAAATGAGAGGCCTAGTTACAAAAACAAGAATTTTTTTGCAGTAAAATATAAAAAATAACAACTTTTATGGGAAGCAGAGCAACATGGCTGCACAGAAGCCTCCACTGATTGTTCTTACTGTGGGGACACCAAATTTAACAACTACCTACACAAAAAAGCAGCAGCTTCATATGAACTACAAGTCAGGTTAGCCATCACAGCACCTGGTTTTAATTTCATGTCATTGAAAGAGGCACAGAACAGGGTAGAAAAGTCCTGAATTGCCAACACCACTCTATCCCCATCTATTGGCAGCAGTCCAATGGCAGGGAGAATCTCTGTGCTTGCAGGAGGGAGATCCCCATGATTATAGGACATTGCATCGGAACCCAGCACTTTCCTGTCACAACAGAAAGCAAAACGTGCAGAACTTAGCTGACAGTGATGGAAGGAGCATTTACACCAGCCCTAGACAGAGGAGAATTATCCCTCTCAGTGGTTGGAATTTGAGTTTGCCAAGCCTCACTACTATGGTCTAAAGTGCTCTTGAGTCCTAAATAAGCATGAAAGGCAGTCTAGGCCACAAGAACTATAATTCCTAGGCAAGCTCTAGTGCTGGGTTGGGCTAAGAACCAGTGGAATTGGGGTGCATGTGATCTAATGAGACACTAGCTAGGGTGGCCAAAGGATTGCTTGCACCACTCCTCTCCTAACTGCAGGCAGCACAGCTCACAGCTCTGAAAGAGACTTCTTTCTTCTGCTTGAGGAGAGAAGAGAGAAGACTAAAGACTAGTTTGTCTTGCAACTTGGATACCAGCTCAAGCTCAAGTAGGCTACAGCACTGGGTAGCCATGAGGGGCCCATTCTAGTCCCTAGCACCTGCATGACATTTCTAGACACACCATGGGCAAGAAGATTACCCATTGCCTGTAATGGAAGGATCCAGTCCTGGTAGGGTTTATTACTTGCTGACCAAAGAACCATGGAACCCTGAAAATCAGCAGTGGTAGTCAGGTAATACACTCAGTGGGCCTTGCTTAAGACTAAGACCATGCTGGCTTCAGATGCAATCCAGCAATTCTCAGTAGTGGTGACTATGAGGAATGAATCCTGCTTGAGAAATGCAGAGCGAAGAGTAAAGGAGACTTTGTTTTGCAGCTTAGTGACCAGCTTAGTCACAGTGGGATAGAACACCAATCAGGATCTTGGGTTCCTCAGTTCTAGCCTTTGGATCTTGGATGTTGTTTCTGGACCTGCTTTTGGCAAGAGGGGAGCCCACTGCCCTAAAGGGTGAGTGCTAAGCCTGGCAATCAACACAAGCTGACCAAATATCCTTTGGGCTTTCAGTGAACATTGGTGGTTGCCTAGCACTACTCCTGTGGTGGGTCTCTGGCAGTAGGTGCCACAAGGAGAGACTACTTTCTTGTTGAAAGGACAGCAAAGAGTGGAAGGACTTTGTCTTGTGGTTTGGCTGCCAGCTCAGCTGCAGTAGAATACAGTAACTGGTAGATTTCTAAGGTATCTGACTTCAGACCCTGGTTTCTGGATGTTCTGGACCTGCTCAGGGCCTGGGGAACTCACCATCCTGGAGAAAAGGACATAAGCCTGGCTGGCTTTGCTGTCTGCTATTATAGATCCTTTGGGACTTGAGCAAACATAGGTGGTAACCTTGTAGTTGTTACAGTGGAGCTTGACTGGCATCCAGTGTTGTGCTGACTTCAAGTCTGACACAATACATTGCCAGTGGGGGTACCCACAGGGTTGCCTGTGTCACCCTTCACCCAGCTCCAGACACCTTAGCACAGAGAGAGAGTCCATTTGTTTGGTAGAAAGTAATGGAAGAGAGCAAGCATCTCTGCCTAGTAATCCAGGGAATTCTTATGGATCTTATACAGTATCACCAAGGTGGTATCTCTGTGAGTCCACAAGAAAAATAGCATTACTGAGTTGGAGTCTTCCTAATGCAGGTATGGCTACAGTAATCAAACTTATGTCATAACACACAAGTGCATTCAAAATCATAGGAAGTCTTCTCTAGAAGGACAGGTATGAACAAGCCCAGACTGTGAGGACTACAATAAATCCTGAATTCCAGGATGCCAGACACTGACAAATATCCACAGACATCAAGACCATCCAGGAAACCATGACCTAATCAAATGAACTAAATAAGTCACCAGTGACCAATCCTAGAAAGAGAGAGATATGTGATTTTTCAGACAGAAAATTTAAAAGATAACAGAAAGAATTTAAAATCCTATGAGATAAATCTAACAAGGAGATTGAACTAATTAAAAAGAATAAAGTAGAATTCTATTCTGGAGTTGAATAATGCAATTGACATGATGAAGAATTCATCAGAGTCTCTTAATATAATTGATCAAACAGCAGAAACAATTAGCTTGAAGACAGGCAATTTGAAAATAATCACAGGGGACACAAGAAAAGAAGAACAAAAAAGACTGAAACACACCTACAGGATCTAGAAAATAGCCTCAGAATGGCAAATCTAAGAGCTATTGGCCTTAAAGAGAACGTAGAGAAAGAGATAAATGTAGAAGAGTTTTTGAAGGTATATTAACAGGAAAATTCCAAAACCTGGAAAAAATATATTAATATTCAAGTACAAAAAAGTTACAGAACACCAAGCAGAGTTAGCACCAAAAAGACTGCCTTAAGACATTTAATAATCAAACTCCAAAAGGTGAAAAATAAAAAAAAGGATCCCAAATGCAGCAAGAGAAAATAAACAAATAACATACAATGGAGCTCCACATCTGCCAGCAGACTTTTCAGTGGAAATCTTACAGGCCAGAAGAGAGTGAAATGACATATTTAGATTACTTAAGGAAAATATATTTTGCCCTAGAATAGTATATCCAGCAAAAAAATATTCTTTAAACATGAAGGAGAAATTTTTCAATACAAACAAAAGTTGAGGGATTTCATCAACACCAGACCTGTCCTACAAGAAATGCTAAAGGGAGTTATTTAATTTGAAAGAAAAGGATGTTAATGATAAAGAAAAAAAACATCTGAAGATATAAAACTCACTAGTAATAATGAGCACACAGAAAAACACAGACTATTATAACTCTTAATTAGAAATATAAAAATTCGGTCAAAAGTAATAACAACTTTTCAAGACATAGCCAGTATAATAAGATATAAAGAAATAAAACAAAAAGTTAAAAAGGTGGGAGACAAAGTTAAAGTGCAGTGTTTTTATTATTGCTTTTCTTGTTTGATTTTGTTAATGTAATCAAATTATCAGTTTAAGATATTACTTGTGGCCAGGGTGGTGGCTTACACCTGTCATCCCAGCACTTTGGAAGGCTGAGCTGGGCAAATCACAAGCTCAGGAGATTGCGACAATCCTGGCTAATATGGTGAAAACCCATCTCTACTAAAAATACAAAAAAAATTAACCAGGCATGGTGGCATGCGCCTGTAGTCCCAGCTACTCAGGAGGCTGAGGCAGGGGCATCACTTGAACCTGGAATGCAGAGGTTGCAGTGAGCCGAGATTGTGCCACTGCACTCCAAACTGGGTGACTCCATCTAAAAAAAAAAAAAAAGAAAAAAGATATTACTTGCAAGCCAAATGGCAACCTCAAATCTATAAACATGCAACAAATACATAAAATGTAAGCAAGAAATTAAAACATACCACAAGAGAAAATTATCTTCACTACTAAGGAATAAAGGAAAGAAAGTAGACCACAAAACCAATATAAAAGAAATGGCCAAATGGCAGGATTACATTCTTATTTATCAGTAATGACATTGAATGTAAATGGACTAAACTGTACAATTAAAAGACATAGTGTGGCTGAATGAATTTTAAACAAATGACCCAACAATCTATTGCCTACAAGAAGCACACTTCACCTGTAAAGACACATAGACTGCAAAAAAAACAGATAAAATATGATAATCCATGCAAATTAAAACTAAAAAAGAGCAGGAGTAGCTATACTTGTATCAGACAAAATAGGTTTCAAGACAAAAAACTATAAGAACTATAAGAGACAAGAAAGGTTATTATATAATGATAAAGTGGTCAGTTTAGCAAGAGGATGTAGCAATTGTAAATATGTATGCACCCAACAGTGGCACAGCCAGATATATAAAGGAAATATTATTAGATTTAAAGAGACACAAAGAAACATTGGAGTTAATCTGCACTATCCCTCGTGTTATGCAAAAGTCAAAGCAAAATGGATTAGAGACTTAAATTGAAGATTTCAGACTATGATATTACTAAAAGAAAAATTTAGGGAAACTCTCCAGTACATTAGTCTGAGCTAAGATTTTTTTGAGGAATATACCACAAGCACGTGTAACCAAAGCAAAAATAGACAAGTGGGATGTGTCAAGTTAAAGTCTTCTGCATAGCAAAGAAAATAATAAACAAAGTAGGGAGACAACCCACAAAAATGAGAAAAAATATTTCCAAACTGTTTATCTGACAAGGGATTAAAAACCAGAGTATATAAGAAGCACAAATAACTCCATAGGAAAAACAGTCTTATAATCCAGTTAAAAAATTGGCAAAAGATCTGAATGGATATTTCTCAAAAGAAGACATACAAATGGCAAACAAGTACATGAAAAGGTGCACAACATAATTGATCATCAGAGAAATATGAATCAAAATCGCAATGAGATGTCATCACAGTTAAAATTACTTCTATGAAAAAGACAGGTAATAGTAAATTCTGGTGAGGATGATGACAAGAGGGCCCTCATACCCTGTTGGTCAGAATGTAAATTAATACATGTACTATGGAGAACACTGAAGATTCTTCAAAAAACTGAAAATAGATCTGCCATATGATCCTGCAGTCCCACTTCTAGTTATATATCCAGAAGAAAGAAAGTTAGTATGTCAAAGACATAGACACACTCCCATGTTTATTGCAACACTATTCACAATAGCCAGGGCTTGGAAGCAACCTAAATGCAAATGAACAGATGAATGGATACAGAAAATGTGTTATATATATGCAATTAAGTAATATTCAGCCATAAAAAGAGTGAAATCCTTTCATTTGGAAATGAGGTTATTATGCAAACAAACTGGAAGTCATTATTAATATAATAAGTGAAATAAGCCAGGCACTGAAAGAAAAGCTTCCCATGTTCTCACTTATTTGTGAGAGCTAAAAATTACAACAATCGAACTCATAGAGAAAGAGAGTAGAGTGATGATTACCAGCAGCTGGGAAGAGTAGTGGGGCAGGTGGGAAGTAGGGATGATTAATGAGTACAAAAATATGGTTAAATAGAATGAATAATCTCTAGTATTTGATAACACAACAGGGTGACTACAGTCAACAATAATTTATTTATATGTTTAAATAACTGAAAGAGTATAACTGGATTTTTTGTAATACAAAGAAAAGATAAATACTTGAGTTGATGGATACCTCATTACCTCATTTAACCTGATGTGATTATTATGTGTTGTGTGCCTACCTACATCGAAATATTTCATGGCCCCCATAAATATATATTCCTACTACTTAGAAAAAAATTTAAAAGGTAAAAAGAAAAAAAAAAAAGCACAATAAAATTATGTCTTTAAAGGGCCAAAAGAAAAAGTCACTGTAGAATTCTATACCAGATAAAAATATTCTTGAAAAATAAATATTATTTAGATAAAACTGAATGCATTTATAGCAATCCTTGTTACAAGAAAAACTAAGAAGGTTCCTTGGCTTGAAGCAAAGCATTTTTGTTGGAAACAGATGCTTGGTGTTGCAAAGAAAAATCGGCATTGAGACAAAGGATCTTTCAGCAATGCAAATTTTACTTCCTGAACTGCAGGAAAGGTACTCACGCTAGGCATTGTGCTACAAGAGCACAATGAACAAAGGAAAACAGACAAATTTATTTCTTACTCATTTGGGGTTGTCTTTATTGCTGTGTTTGATCACCATTGGCTGGAGCCAGACCTTACAATCTAAACTAAAACCCGACTGGCTAACAACTTAAAACTTTTCTAAACAGGAAAAAGCAATGAAGAGCCAGGACATGTGAGCATGTCCAGTACAGATATTTTGGTTAAAGTAGAAGGACATAGAATGTACTACGTGCCTGTAAGCATGACATGTTTAACAGTGACATAGGATAGAGCTTAACAAAGTTATTAGTACACTTATTCTTGAACAAGAAAGGAAATTTTAAAAAGGAACTTTTTTATTTCCCACAGTTTGTAAATGGAAGCACATGGTATACAGAAAGAAGAGCTCCAGAATGTTCAACCTTAGATACAAAATCAATTAAAAACAAAACAAAACACTATATTCTTTGAGACTAGCAACAAACAATTGCCAAAATGAACCTTTATAAATGCTATTTACAATAGCATAAAATCATGAATACCAAGAGAGATTTTAATAGATGTTTGAGACCTCTGTTTTGAAAATATTGAAATACTGCTTGGAGAAATTAATGAACAGCTAAATAAATGGAGAAGATCACCTATAAATTTATTATGATTGTAATCTGCATCTAAGCGTATTTCCTTTCTTTTGGTGGACATTAAATTTTGATATTTTTATGGATTTCAAAAGACATAACATAGCTAGAATAATGTTTAAGAAGAACACATATTACCAGTCTTTAGGACTCATTATAAAATTAGAATAATTAAATGACTATGGGATTGGCACAGGATCATGTCAAGAGGTGGCATAAACTAGATTATAGAATAGACTAACACCTCCACATTGAGAAAGAAAGGATAATGTTTACATGAAAGTAGTAATTTCTTCTTTGCTTACATACAAATTAACTTGAAATTTACAAAATACATGTCTGTAGTAGCATTCATGTTTCTTCCCAAGTATCTAGCACATTTCAAGGCACATGATGGATATCGAATAAATAGTTGATGAATCAGTGACAAATAACATAAATGTCATTATTGAGAAAGTTTTATTAGAATGCACTACTAAAATAAAAGAAAAACTGAGGTAAAAAAGAATGTACTACTGATAACAGCAATAAGACTGATCCAGAGTTTAAGATCCTGGAAGTTTTCTTCTTGAGGACTGAAGAAATACAAATGAGTGCTGATCCTACTGACGGTTGATATGTGGCTCTATATTTAAATGTAAGGGGATTCACAACTGAGCTCCAGTCCAGGAATTCATAGTTACTCATTTATTGAGCCTATCACAAAGTAGAGTTCTTCATTTGGTGTTGAAGTGGCCAGGGAAAAAAAGAAATGGAAAAGTGGTATTTCATGTTGTTTCTTTGTTACTAAACATGAGAAACTGTATTATATAAGGTGATTTCTAAAATTTCTATAGTTCCACATATTTTCATTATCAACATATCATACTGTCATATGGCTCCATGTATTGATAATACCATTCAAAATAGTTGACTCAAGAAGTTTTAATCTAAAGTAGCATTAAAAGCAGATATAGAAGAAACACATATGGGTGAAATATAGAGCTGGTGTCTTTTAGTGAAGAACAGAAGGGAACATGAAAAAAGAAATAAACAAAACATGTTAAAAGTCACCAAAAAGAAAAAGAGTAAAATTATCTACTACCTTCTCCTCTTTTATGTTGTGACAAACAGATTCAAGTGTTTAATTAGAAAAGTTGGGCCAGGTGTGTTGGCTCACACCTTTAATCCCAGCCCTTTGGGAGGCCAAGGAAGGTGGATCACTTGAGGTCAGGAGCTCAAGACTAGCCTGGACAACATGGTGAAACACTGTTTCTCCTAAAAATACAAAAATTAGCTGGGTGTGGTGGTGAGAGCCTGTAATCACAGCCACTTGAGAGCCTGAGGCAGGAGAATTGTTTGAACCCAGGAGGCAGAGATAGCAGTGATCCAAGATTGTACCTCTGCACTCCAGCCTGGTTGACAAGAGATTCTGTTTCAGAAAATAGATAAATAAATAAAGAAATTGGATCACTTAGCTATGATAAGGAGACAATGAAATACTTATGGATGATTTAAAATGGATAGCAATAAGGTTTTTCTAGAAGTTAGATTTCTGTATTTGGTTGTCTTTTCTAAAACTTCTGTGATTAGTCAGGGCTATACTAATTTGTTAAAAATGAATTTTCAAAATAATACTGAAAGCTTCAAAAATTTTTCTTTTTCTTTACTTTTTTCTTGCAAGTTGGTACTTTCTCTTTATTAATTTCATCATCATGGCTTTTTTGCCAATATTTTATTCAATCCTGAAATCTAATATAACTTACATTTATTTCTTTTCATGAAACTGATATGGGGGGTTGTTGCCATTTAGATGAAGAGCTCAGAATTAAAATTTTCCAAAATTTCTGGGTCTTTATGTTATAACGTGTTAAAACTACTTTAGTATCCTTAATCCTAATGTAGGGTCACATGACCTTAAATGTAGGAAATTTGTAAATGAATACTTTTATTGCAGACAGAAAAAAACACACCTGCAGCTTTCGTGGATTGTATTTTTATAATTCTAAATATGTTTGAACTTTAAATACTATGTTAGCACAATTAGTCCTCATTATTCATGAATTTCACTTTTGTGAATTTAACCACTCACTATGAAATATGTTGATAATCCCCAAGTCAGTATTCGTGGTGTCTTTGCTGTAATTCATGGACATGCGCAGAACATTGAAAAACACGAACTGTCAAAAGCACATATTCCCGTCATGTGAAAACAAGGCAAAACAGCACTCTGCCTTCTTGTTTCAGCTCTTATGTTATAAACAAGAGTCCTTTTTGCAGTCTAGTTAGTGCCAAGAGCTTTCAATTTTTGTCTTTTTTCTTGGTGATTTTACTTTTTATGATGGTCCCAATCAGTGCTGATGTGTTGTTTATGCTGCAATACACGGGAAGCACAAGAAGGCTATGATGTGCCTTACAACGAGAAAATATGAGTGTTGGACAAGCTGTTCAGCATGAGTTATAGTACTTTTGGCTGTGAGTTAAATGTTAATGAAATAACAATATGGATATCCAGAAAAAGGAAGAGGAAATTGGCTGATCTGTATATGAAGTTGCTTCAGAAGGTACAAAACTAGCATCTATACTACATGATAAAACTATGGAAAACATGGCCTAGTGGCTAAATCTGTGGATTCATAAAATGACAGCCAAGCGTAGAGAATAGCATTATTTTGATGCTGATAGAAAAAGAAATTTATGGTCATATTATTCGGGATTTTAAAAATGCTATGGTAAATCCTTCTGGATTAGTGCTACATAGTCCACATGTTTCAAAGAGTGATAGCATGAACATGTGAAACTTGCAGGAGAGGCATATTCTGCAGATAGGAGGCTGTGAAAAACATTTTTGAAAGAAATATGAATTCTGTATAATTATGTTTATGATGGATAACATTTATGTTTAGCTTATAGTTTGTTTTTTATGATCAAAGAGACTGGAGCTAATTGCAACTTATTCTCTTTTCATTATAGTGTATTTAAGATTTGGCTCAAACCACCAATATAATCCTATAGCTCATAATTATGACTGGTTTTCCAGAGTCCATACTAATACCTCTTTGTTTAGTGCTCTCTCCTTTACAATGTATCACCCAAAAGATTGTAAAATGTTTTGCAAAACCCCTAGAACATTGCTGCCTGGTTATAAGCAATAGTGTACTGATACTACTTGCCTATGTGCTCCTTACAGAAACTGGTGGTAAGGCTGTAGCTACAAGAATTAGATAAAATTGACTGATGATACCGCAGTCTGCTACCAAATTTATTATTGAAAGATATTTCACTGATTTTAAGGAACACAAAGAATTAAATGAGAACAGGAGAAATTTCTTCTAAAATAATAAAACAAAATGTAATAATTTCCCTCTTACCTCAGGGAGGTAGGGATATGCAAACATTTTCATGACTTCAGGTTATTAATACAGTCTGTGTCAGTGATTCTCAAATTCTGATCCCTGGCTCTCTGAGTATCCTTGAAACCCTTTCTGAAGGTCTAATAGGTTAACACTTTTTAAGAATAACAGTAATATAATGATTTTGTCTTGTTCACTTTGTTGACATGTGCACTGATGGAGACGAGAAGTAGTGATTAAAATTTCTGATGCCTTCATTTGAAGGAAGACAGTGACTACACATCATTTAAAATAAAATGGAGAGTAAGTGTAAGCAATATTGGCACCATCCTTATGTGTGATGCATGTCTAGAATAAAAGCCCTTGTGCGATTGTTTCAGTTGCAATATAAAGTAGCTGCTTTTTTTCATAAAACATCATTTTTAACTGAAAGAATTACTATGAATAATTTAACCAAAAGAGAATATATGGATGTTAAAAGTTGGATATTTTACAGATATTTTCTGTGAAAATATAGGAAGTGAGTCATTCAAATAAAGCAAGTAACTATTGCCAATGGTAACTCAAACTTTCAGGTGACAATCTGAATTTTAGAAAACTTGTATCCATGTTCACTGTGACCTTGATTGTTTTCTAATAGTTAAATATTTTTCTGAAAAAAGTTATATACAAATGTATTTTCACATTGCATTTGAAATGTGTTAAAACTTGGAAATTCTTCATAGCCCAAAGAACCAATATTTTCCAAATGACTCATGCAGAATGTTACAAAATCATGAAGAAATTTAGAAATTCATTCAAAATGCAAGATAAATCAATTGGTTTAACCAAGTAGAGTATGACATATTCATTGTTAGCGTTTTTGTTTTCACATTGCAAGTATATTACTTGCTGAATTTTGATGTGATATCAAATCAGAATATCTCAATTATCTGAAAAATCTGCCAGAATACTATTTCAGTTTCTAACTGAATATATGTATGGAACAAAATAACATGACAAAAACATCATACTATATAGCAGATTGAATTCAAAGGTGCAATTGAAAATCTAGCTAGTTTCTAATAAGGCAGATAACTAAATTTATTTTAATGAACAAAATGTCATTTTTCTTACTGGTTTTTAGATAATAAAAGTATTTGATACTTAAATATTTTATGTATATTATTGTTTTAGGTTCATTATTTTTACATTCAAAAATCAGAAATATTTTAAGTTATATTCTTAAATCAAATAAATGCTCTTATAGGCCTTAATCATTTTTAAGAGGGTAAAAGTGTCCTAAGATAAGAATTTCTAGAGCTGCTATGCTACATTTTGAAAATATCTCAATAGTATAAGGTTTCATTATTATCTTAAATAAGTTATACTTAAAAGTGAAACGGTAGTTTAAAAGGATAATCAAAAGGAAGTCCCCAGAACTCGGTTATTTTATCACCAATTGAGGAAGTATGGTTGGGCACAGTCAGTACATGGTTAAAGTATGTGGATGAACTATGAGAATACAGTAAGTGTTTCCCTGGCTTGGGATTTGGAGAGCCAGTCAACTGGTGTAACATGATACAGGACCCATTTTCAGGTGTAAATTAAAATGGTAACATTTATTGTGGACAATTAGGTTTTTACATACATAATTTTTTCTTTTTACACAACTTTTTGAGGTAGATACTATTAATGTAACTTTATAGATTTGAAGAACATAGCTCACTGAATTTTGGTAACTTTACTGAACACAGAAGGAGAAATTTGAGAATAAGATAAGGGACTTCTCCCTAACTAATTCATTCTGTGAGGCCAGCATCTTCTTGATACCAAAATCTATCAGAGACACAACAAAAAGACAACTTGAGGCCAATATTCTTAATGAACATAGATGTAAAAGTCATCAGTGGAATATTGGAAAATTGAATCCAGCAGCAGACCAAAAAGCTAATCCCCCTTGATTAAGTTGACTTTATCCCTAGGATGTAAGGTTGGTTCAATATATGGAAGTCAATAAATGTAATTCACCACATAATAGATGCAAAAAAGACTTTTGATAAAATTTAACATCACTTCATGTTGAAAACCCTCAACATACTAGCCACTGAAGGAACATCTCAAATAATACACCTTATGATTTGAGATGGCTCTCAAATAATAAGAGCCATCTATGACAAACCACAACCAATATCACACTGAATGGGAAAAAACTGAAAACATTCCCTTTAAACTGGAGTGAGACAAGGATGCCCGATCTCACCACTTTTATTCAACATAGTACTGGAGATCCTAGCTGGAACCATTAGGCAAAAGGAAGAAACAAAATGCAAACAAATTGGAAGAGAGAAGGACAAGCTATCTCTCTTCATGGATGAAATATGAAATGAGAGATGAGAGGATCAAAAAACTACCTTTTGGGTACTATGCTTATTACTTGAGTGACAAAAAAATCTGTACTGAAGCCACGTGACATGCAATTTATCTCTATTAGAAATCTTCACATGTACCTCAACCTAAAATAAGTTAAAAAAAAAAAAGGATACTGTCAAAAAACCACAGTTCTCGCTATTTCTGTTATACCATTTTGTAATATCAAAGATTATTTTCTTCTTTAGGTTTCAGGCTACATCCACACTGTACATGAAACCAAGTTAGTTGGTTTTTATATTACTTTTTCATTATAAAATTAATGCATGTAAAAAAGTATCATTAAATATTCCTCTATAACAATTTTAGTTACCAAGTAGAATTTAACTATGGCTATCCCATAAGTTATTTAACTAATTTCTATTATTGGAGATAAAATATATTTTCAACATTTTTATTGTAAATGATGTAGCAATAGACACTCTTCAATTATAATTTTGAATATATCCATAATTACTTCCTTTACAAAATTATTAAAAACTAGAATTATTAAAATGTACCTCTAGATTGTACTACAGAAATATTGTGGCTGTTAATATTAATCTAATCTAATATTTATTATCAGTTCACTACTGGAGTACTTTTAATTTTTTTTGTTTTTATCTCTAGTGTCACTATTTTTTACATTGTTTCATATGATCATAGGCTATTTGCTTTTAAAAAGTTATTCACTATTGAAATGGTATGTGTCACTCATTGCTCTGTTTTATATATATATATATATATATATATATATATAATGTATATATGTACATATATATATATATATACATATACACGTACATATATACATATACATTTATACTGAGACATTTAATTCTGAAAACAACCATTGGAAATAATGTACCAGTCAGATTAGGTGAAGACATGCTGATATTAGGAGCAACACCAAAGTCTCAGACTCATACAACAGCAAAATTTTGTTGTTGCTCACAGTACATATTTATTTTGGGCCAGCAGCAGGTCTGCTATCCCTCTTCTTCATTGTAGGACCCAATCTGAAAGATTCATCCCTATTGGAATTTTTTAAATTTTATGACAAATGGAAAAGAGATAGGGCTTAACCACAAGATGACTCTTAACATTTCTGTGTGTAAGTGGTTCCCATCATTTTAGTGCACATTGCCTTGACCAAAATAATGCAAATCGTTAAACACACCTAATGGGATAATGATTTTTTAGTTCTTCCATATGGAAGAGGATCAGAAATCACAGAATCAGTAATGATATCAATGAGCTACAAAATGCATTATCCTTCCACAACGAGGGGTGACAAATATTTGAGAACAAAGATATAATCTGTTACCCTAGATCCTGTAATTTTCCACATTTTGTGGAAATCTGGAAAACATCTCAGAAAACTGAGATATAGAGAGCTTGAGTAACTTACCCATACGGGGAGATTTAATAAATGGTGCAGCTGGGATGCAAGCCCGAGCACTCTGGCTTCAAAGATTGTGTTCTGGTCCAGTGATAGGAGATAAAATTTATCCAGAAGAAGTTTCCTAGCACCTCATAGTATTTTATCAATATGACAATCCTAGAAATTATCGTCCAAAGATGGATCATTTTTCTTAGATACATGTTAAACTGGACGGGATGTATAAACTAGTTTTCACCTGGGATTGTCCCAATTAAACCAAGACATGAGGTAAATCTTGAGGCAAATTTTATAAAACATTATACTTTGGGGCAGTAATTAAGGATTTTGGCAAGATTGTTTAAGAAGTACCAACCAGGCAAACACCTATAGAGGCTTCACTGTAAAATACATTATATAATACCCTCCAATGCACACTAAATTTCTGAGTTGGTTCTGCTTCTTTGCTGTATTCTGTAAGCGAAACTTATTAATGTTTGCAGCATTTCCCAAGATGGTCTCTAAAATCTGCTCTATTTTAGCACTTTTAAACTACCATTTGAAGTAACAAATATTTCTAAAGTAGCCCAAATAGTGGCTATAAAGTTTTAATAAAGCAGAATAAATAATAAAACACACTAGGAATTTGTTAGTATAACAGTGAAAAGGAGCAAGACTTCTAGACTTGAGCTTATATGCCTATTGTTTTGTGTTCTTAGTGGAGGAATTTATAGATGCAGCCAAGTATACAAACTATAAAATCTCAGTAATTTTAACACTGCTTGTTTATATACCAGGAACCTTAAGGGGAGTTTTGATTTGCAAGCTTTTGTAGGTTTACCAGACTCATTAATTACCTGGGAAGAATTTTCTGTATAGTATTTCCTTTGGTTTATATCTGATCTTTGAAATTGGAAAACTTAAAAGTAAAATATAAATTCTCCATAGAGAGGTGATCACGAGGTCTGAATATAATCAGGCAATTCCCAGGAGACATACAAGATAATAATAATAATAAAAAAGACAAACAAAAATATATTCCATATCATTTGTGACCTTATTTGTGAGCAAAGGGGTAGAAAATACGATATTGAATGGTTGTGAGGGAATGGTCAATTGAGAATTCTTTTATATGACTAGTGAGAATTTAAATAGACACATGTTTTGTGGAAAGTAATTTAAAATAAAAAAAAATTATGCATGTTCCCAATCATTGACATCAAGGAATTTATGCTTTGAAAATACCCACAGATTTTAGTGAAATATTTGTCTTCTAGAATTATGTTTGGTGGTGAAAAACTAGAGGCAATAATGAAAGGTTAAGTAAATTATGTCTGTCCACAGGGAGGAAACATACACAGCATTTTTTTAAAATCATGCTTTCAAATAATATATCTTAGGAAATTTTAATTATTCAATCCTGTATGAAAATAGCAGCCTGCAACATTGTTAAACAGAGTATGGTCACAATTTTTAAAATTAGAAAGAAACATAAACATGTGTCAGATTAACAGCAATTATAAACTGTGTTGTAGAAAAATGAGTAATGTTTGCTTTTCAAAACTATGGATATTTTCCAAATACTCTGCAGTTTTCTAAGTATAATCAGAAAACAGTTCTTAAACAAAGTGAAATAAAATTTAAATTTTCCAGTATAATATTGCTTCTTTAGCGGGGGATATTTTAACTTCTTGACTACCATCAGGTTTACTAAATATCATAGCACATAATTTCATTTAAATTCACTGCATATTACTTTTTTATGTAGATCATTTACCACAGGTATAATGTTACCATTTGTATTACTAGTAGAATTTATACTTAGTACGTTGAATTTATGCCATAGGAAAAAGAAATTAAAATTATTTGCTTATTGTATATGCCTATATTTTCTTCTTGAGAAAGGATTTTTCTCAAGCAGATTGTAGTGACAGATGATAGATAGATAGGCATTCTTAATATGAAGGTAGATATTTGTGAACTGGAAAAAAGCTGCTCTTTCAGTCTTGACAGGACATATTATGCAAGTAGTCTTTTAACTGAATGTTTCCTTTTTCTAAATTAGATAATTGATAAAAACATTTTTTTATTTCAGAGCTGTATGAAGTTTATTTAAAAGCTTTATAACAGGAAAGAAAGGAAGGTACACTCGGAAGAGACCCAAGCAGGCAACTTGGAGGTCAAGTGCCCTGTTTAACTTTGAAGCTCAGATTTTTCTATGCTGGCCTACTTCTTGAATCTTATACCCCTTTCTCTTCATTCTTCCCTCAGACTGAGCCACCCATGGTGGCTCCTTACACTTAAGAGGTGAGTGTGCAGTGTGTTTAACAGGTTGCACGCATGCTCACCTCAGACTGTCTTCCATGTGGAAAGGATATGTTTGAAATACATAAAATAACCTTTTAAGTAATTTGCAAATTTAAGGCATTATGATGACTACTACTACTACAACTTTTCTTATTAATAATCATCATTGAACATAGAAAATTAAAGTAAATTAAATTACTTTGACGTTCCATTTGAGAAGAAATATGGAGCAAAATGGGCAGTACATTTTGTTCTTCTGTTTATTTTTATGTAGCTTTTGAGAGTATGTTTTTTGGAGTTGAGTGTATTTGGGTATAATGTGCTTTAGTAAGTTGAACTTCTTCTCCCCCTTTATTTTCTAAAGGGCTTTTTGTTGAATTTTAAAGAAAATTTAGATTTTTAAAAACACAACACTTTTGTTAAAAGAGTTGATAATATGCGCATGTGTATTTCAATTAAGGCTGCTGTGAAGAATGTACATTGTGGAAACCTTTATTTAGGCAATTTGGCTGCTTTAGTTGCATCCTTCATTTTGCAAAAATTCACTGGGCATGAGCTGGAGTACAGCTACTTTCTTCCCATCTTCCTTGCTGGTGATTAAATGAAGCTGTGGAAAAAGAAGGAGGAGAAGGAAAAGAAAAGGAAAGAAAAGAATTAAGTATTACATTCAGGGCCAAGGAGATGAGGTGTTTCCTTTAATATTTAATGAAGTAAATAAAGGGAGTAGTAAGTCAAGTAGCAATAAGAAAACTTGAAATGCACTTGGGCTGGAAATTACTTGGTAAATATGATTAAATTCTAGACCCAACATTTAGTGGAAATAAGTTTTAGAATTTTTCCATTAGGGATCTTTAAAAACATTATTTCATTCAAACACTGTAACAATGGAAGAGTGAGTATCTGATCTCTAAATCGCTACCCTCCGTAGATTCTTCTGACATACGAGCAGTGGCCAAATTCCAGTATACATTCAGAGTTCAATGCACCTTTTCATACTCCGGAAGCACCTGCATATCCACTTTCTCCCTAATCCCTTGACTATTCAAATAGTATTGCCAATGCACAATTATGTCAGTGATTTTTCCTCATGAACTGTAACCCTATGCTAACTAAGTATGTCATCGTGTCAGTGCTAGTAAATATAGTTCCTTGGGTGAAACTCAAAGACTAGTATTCAGGATCCTTAAAAATGTTACCCATCTAGTTTCTAGGAGGGAGGACAGGAAGTGTTTAGTTTTAAAGAAAGATTAGTTTTTTTGTGCGTTCTTCATGTAGTATAAGTCCTCATGTTGTGTAATCACATCGAAACTATAATATGAAAATAGAATATGATATATTTTATGGTTGTGCATCCAAGATTCCTTATACTTCTCACATATAAACTGAGTTTTATGTTCTAATTGCCTGAATATTTCTTAGAACTCCTGTAATCCAAATGATTTTAGCTTATACTCCACAGAGAAGTCATGAAGCCTGTAGACCATATCCTATGTAAATCTCTTGTTCATTTCTGATTACTAATCCACCCTAGTACCCTTCCCTTGACTTTTTCACTTGTATTTTATTTTAAAACCCTTTCCATATTAAAAACCACCACAAGATGTGAGCCGTCTTCTTGAGAGAGAAGCAGGTATTCTCTTAGCCTTCTACCTTCTGCTGCCATTCCAAACTACTACTGTTAAGAGCTTAATTTCCTATAATAACTTACATCACTGCCCTTGTGTCCTCTTAACAATCACATCACTGCTCACTCATCATTTTCCTCAATGTGGCAGTATCAAGAATTCAATTTTAGTCCTTGCTATAAGGGAGTGACAGTAGAAAACTGGGCTATGATGGATCAAGCATTATCAATTTCACAGATGTTCTTACCCAAAACTCAGGTCATAAACACTATGAATATACCCTGAAAATTCTTTCTACTGGTACTTCCACCCAAGTTATACCCATTTACATCATACCGCAGTATTTTCCCTCATACTACTGAGTAAATTTCTATATGTATGCATGCTATAAGCAAATGTAGTTTGCTTTGAAGCTAGAGCATTGTCAAATGACCATTGATTAATCTTATTTATACTTTGATAATATGTACCATGTTTAACAGCTTGAAGTAGCCTCAATCTTTAATAGGCATTTGTGGTCAAACCACAATAAAACAGTTCTTGATACTTGGGTTTCCTTAGTCTCTAGGCTCTAATTCAAGCAATTTTCTATCTATACAACCAATAGTTTGTTCAAATATCTTGTGAATATGACAGATTTCTTCTAAAAGAGCATAGCTTGCTAGTTCCTAGCTCCTGTTTAAAATATAGAAACCAATTTTTTATTCCCTGTCCAAATAGATTCCGTAGGTACCTAATCCTATATTCAAAGGTCAGAGTGTAAATATAAAGAGAACTTTATCATGGTTTTATAATGTGTATTTTTAAATGAATTAATCTCCTTTGATTTTTAAAACAATATAACCTATATAAATTTTGTTTTTATCTTAAACCAAATGAAACCGAAGTAATATAATAATCTTTCCTAGAGACAGAAAAAAAAGATACAGTGAAGTTGAGATTTGGCTTAGCGGTGGTGTATTCATAGGAAGAATTTTTCTCTGTCTTATGTCCCAGAGCAGTTGAAATTTCTATATGACATTAAAAGTTACTTTTTAGTTCATAAACATTAAAAATTTATTCGATTATTCATTCTTTTCATTAAATTTGTTGCACATAAAGATGTCTAAAATAACCCACTTTCTGAGTTGGCAGGAATGCTTGTGTCTTGGGCATACCTTATGTACAGCTCTATTGTGATGAATATTATGAAACATTTAACAGTTTATTCACTGAAAGGAACAAGTGATAACTATTTGATTTAATAAATAAGTACTATTGTTGAGCTTTCTGAGTTGGAGAAAGTGCAGACTTTCTTGAGGAAGTGATTTTGAATTAGAACTAGAAAGATGAGAAAGACATCTTTCTTCCATTTTCCATGACTACCTCTGCTTTAAACTCACTTCATTTTTTTTTTTTTTGACTTTTCTTTTTAAATTATACTTTAAGTTCTGGGATACATGTGCAGAACGTGCATATTTGTTACATAGGTATACATGTGCCACGGTGGTTTGCTGCACCCGTTAACCCATTATCTACATTAGGTATTTCTCCTAATGCTATCCTTCCCCTACCCCCCAATAGGCCCTGGTATGATGTTCCCCTTCCTGTGTCCATGTGTTCTCAGTGTTCAGCTACCACCTATCAGTGAGAACATGTGGTGTTTGGTTTTCTGTTCCTGTGTTAGTTTGCTGAGATTGATGGTTTCCAGCTTCATCCATGTCCCTGCAAAGGACGTGAACTAATCCTTTTTTATGGCTGCATAGTATTCCATGGTGTATACTGCCACTTTTTCTTTATTTGGTCTATCATTGATATGCATTTGCATTGGTTCCAAGTCTGCTATTGTGAACGGTGCTGCAGTAAACATGCGTATGCATGTGTCTTTATAGTAGAATGGTTTATAATCCTTTGGGTATATATCCAGTAATGGTATTGCTGGGTCAAATGGTATTTTTGGTCCTAGATTTTTGAGGAGTCGCCATGCTATCTTCCACAATGGTTGAACTAATTTACACTCCCACCAACAGTGTAAAAACGTTCTTATTTCCCCACGTCATCTTCCAGCATCTGTTATTTCCTGACTTTTTAATGATTGCCATTCTAACTAGTGTGAGATGATATCTCTGTGGTTTTGATATGTATTTCTCTAATGACCAGTGATGATGAGCTTTTTTCATGTTTGTTGGCCTCATAAGTGTTTTCTTTTGTGAAGTGTCCATTATACGTTGCCCACTTTTTGATGGGGTTCTTTAAGTTCCTTGTAGATTCTGGATATTAACCCTTTGTGAAATTGATAGATTGCAAAACTTTTCTTTTATTCTGTAGGTTGCTTGTTCACTCTGATGATAGTTCCTTTTGCTGGGCAGAAGCTCTTGAGTTTAATTAGATCCCATTTGTCAATTTTGGCTTTTGTTGCAAAATTGTGTTGGTGTTTTAGTCATGAAGTCTTTGCCCATGCCTATGTCCTGAATGGTATTGCCTAGGTTTTCTTCTCGGGTTTTTATGGTTTTAGGTCTTACATTCAAATATTTAATCCATCTTGAGTTAATTTTTGTATAACGTATAAGGAAGGAATCCAGTTTCAGTTTTCTGCATATGGCTAGCCAGTTTTCCCAACATCATTTATTATATAGGGAATCCTTTCCTCATTGCTTGTTTTTGTTAGGTTTTTCAAAGATCAGATGGCTGTAGATGTTTGACATTATTTCTGAGGCCTCTGATCTGATCCATTGGTTTATATATTTGTTTTGGTACCAGTATCATGTTGTTTTGTTTACTGTAGCCTTGTAGTATGGTTTGAAGTCAGGTAGTGTGAGGCGTCCAGCTTTGTTCTTTTTGCTTAGGATTGTCTTGGCTATATGGGCTCTTTTTTGGTTCCACATGAAATTTAAAGTAGTTTTTTCCTAATTCTGTGAATAAAGTCAGTGGTAGCTTGATGGGTATACCATTACATCTATAAATTACTTTGGGCAATATAGCCATTTTCACAATACTGATTCTTCCTATCTATGAGCATGGAATGTTCTTCCATTTATGTTCTGTCTTATTTCCTTGAGTAGTGGTTTGTAGTTCTCCTTGAGGAGATCCTTCACATCCCTTGTGAATTGTGTTCCTAGGTATTTTATTCTCTTTGTAGCAACTCACCATTTTATGACTTGCACCGCCGAAAATTAAGTGAAGGCTTTGTGTCTTCTCATCAGACAACCATATCCCTGCCTGACCTTTCCTTTTATGTGGCCATAGCAGCAGTTCTATTTTAGTTCCTGTCGAAGTGAAGAAAGCGAAGTTTTAAAGAAAGTAATGGTTTGTGAATTGGGATGACAGTGGCAGTTTTTAGTAATATGAGGGGTTTGCCAATGTTGGGGAGCCCTAGAAAATGAGTATTAGCTGTCATGAAGAATTGTTCAAACTTGATGTTTTTATAGATAGGAAGAGAGAATGATCATATTCTCAACCCAAGGACTAAAGGAGCAGATGTCTTGGGCTCTGTATGCAAATAGGCTACTTCTGGAATACTAAAACAAATGTACTTCTCAATTTTTACTGGAGAAGAGATGTAGCTTAAATACTACCACGGAGTTGCCATTGTTAGAGTCCCAAGCAATAATAGTCCAAATGTGTTATTTTAACTATAAATGCCACTTTTTATTGTCAAAGGTTAAAGAACTTTATAAAATAATTTTTATTAAGTTTCTTACATGTTTTTCTGGCAGTTCTCTCTACAGCATGCTAATTATAAATTTATGATGGGAAATTTATTACCAAACTGGTTAACAAAATTATTTGTTTATGTAATTTCTACTATACCAGTTTCACCTGAATTATAAAAATTATGTTGATATATCTTAAGTATGAAAGCACCCTTTAAAGCTCAATTGTGATCCGTTAAACAGTATTAAACTTGAAGGTAAGCCTACTGAATTTTACGAAATTGATTTTAAGTAGAGAATTATGTAATTCCTAAATTATTTAGGTCTACTTAGATATTTTATGCTATAAAACTGCTTACTATAATACCAATGTTTTCGCTTGCCTCTATTACAAATGCTGAAAACTCATATTGAAACAAATCCATCTTTCATGCTAACTATAAAACTGTGTCTTAGCTAAAGTAATAGGGAAGCTTTTTACTGCCTGGATAAGATTTCATGCTACCAGTGCTACCTAAGAATAACTTTGTATTATATAAAGATTTTCTTCTTCTTTCTGAAAGTTATTTTTTAATCACCCAACATAGACCAATGCTTAGTGATATTGTACTTAAAATTGTTTTAATTTTTTTTTATATTTTGAGTAACTTATCATGATTAACAATTTTGAACATTTGCCTCAATTTTTTTAAGAATGAAATTTCTATATTCTGTTTCACTGTTTACTTTTTTCTTGCTCAGTAATGCACTTTAATTGCTTTCAAGTAATTTCAAGGTCATGCTTAGTTATTGGTCTTGTGCATGTTCTATGGAAGATTTTCGATAATGAATTTGCCAGAGAACCCATTTCTATACAACTGATCTATATTTATGTTCCTACTGAAGTACTCCTTCCTCACACATGCCTGCCCATGAAATCGAAATATTTGGCAGGACTAATTCTCCAAAGATAAAAACACTCCAAATGGGAAGAAAAGTATCAATTCAAATCATATCTTTTAAGAAGAAATATGTTCTTTCTTGCTTAAATTTGAAATCGTAGCAGTTGAAAATTGTGGATTGGAACTAATTGCTGATTAAAGCAAAGTACAGCTATGATTTTTATTACGAGTGGTAAGAGTATTTTGTAAATGACTTTTCCTTGCTCATGGAAACTGTTGTGGTTTTCAGGTGCAGCTTACCTTCACAAAAGCTAATGTAGAAATAATTACATCCAAATGCACAAATTGGGGGAAAAAAAAGAGAAGC
The DNA here is from genome assembly GCF_009761245.1 of Sapajus apella. Classification (NCBI taxonomy): domain Eukaryota; kingdom Metazoa; phylum Chordata; class Mammalia; order Primates; family Cebidae; genus Sapajus; species Sapajus apella. Next base: position 17,816,678 of record NW_022436958.1, read on the forward strand.
TTCATTCAGAATTCACTGACTTTATGAAAGACAGGATGGTATAAAAGGTTACTGTGCTCTGAAAAAGGAAGATCTTAAAAACTTTGGACCTCCAGAATCTTGGCTTTCATTTCTGCTTCCATCATTTAATTGAATTTCTTGCAGATTTCCTAAACTCTGCCTCAGTTTGCTCATTGTTCATGCAACAGAGTTTCTGTGCAGATTACATGTAGTAATATATTTTAAGCTTTAAACATAAATAGAGTTAATTTCTCACTGACTCATTTTCTATCAATAAATCATTTTTATAAATTATTTCTTAAAAGTACATTATAGGTCAGGTACAATAGTTTACTCCTGTCCCAGCATTTTGGGAGGTCCAGGTGGGAAGATGGATTAAGGCAGGTTTTTAAGACCTTCTTGGACAGCAGAGTGAGACTCCCTCTCTACAAAAAAATAATAAAAGTAAAAATAACTACATTGTAATTCGGCCTTTTGAATTTTACAATATCACTAGTAGTATACAGTAGAAAGCTATTATACAATGGTCGTTCCCTATTGTCAATAGAAAACATTTCAATGAACTGTAATGTTAAATTGAAAATGCCCTTTTTCTTGAGCAATTATATATTTATACATATATAATATATATAATGTGATTATCATATATTATAAAATGTATATATTATATAGAATACATATAATGTGTATAACTATATGGCAATTATGTGCATCACATAAATTTCTTTATATATCATTATATTTATATATAATATATAAATACATATATTTATAATATATTTATGTTATTTATATAAATCTTAAGATATAGATATGGGTAATTATGATTTTACAGACATAATCAGGGTTCTGTATATTCATCTACATAAACATTTGATTGTATGCGTTTTTATATGGTACATTGACTTATTTTTCATCTAATAAATGTATCTTTCTGTCCATAAGAGGATTTACCTTTGCGTTTGTTTTGGTGATACTTTAAATCATAGGTTAACTTTTAGAAAGCCAATTACAAATTACAGCTTGGTAACTAAATGATGTTTATTAAGCAAAGCATATCAAGTTATATTTTTAAGTTATAAATGTTTATATATGTAAGTTATATATGTTTATATAAATATATGCTTATATGTAACTTAAAATGTATATATATGTGTACACAAGATAGGATCCAGACATATTGATGCCGTAATAAAGTAATATGCTGGTTAAAGATGACATGAATTTATAAACATACCATTATATACAACTCTCTGGATGAAAAAAACAAATATGACTTGTGATGAAATACAAGAATTTTTGTTCACTACATGCACTGCTGCCATCATCATTTGTTTTTTATGAGAGGATTCAGCTGTTGCATCAAAGGTTTGCAAGTGTGGATTCAGATTCTTGGTAGGAAAAAGATAAAAGATAAATTGCTATCTTCTGAAATGCATTGTTCATATGTGCAGATTTTACACTACTGAGAAACCTTAACTGTTTCTCAAAAGAAGAAAGGCATTTCTGACAAGGTTACATATAGCATATTTTTGCTTTTCTAAAAACTTTTGTTTCAGTTTCTTTCAGGAAAAAGGACCAGCTCCTAGACCAATTTTTCAGACTCTTCTATAGAATGCTTGAGCAGATATAAATCAGTGAGAACTTAAACAGTATGGTTAAAAAAAAAAAAGTCTCTGGTACATTGAGTCTCAAAATATGTTACACGTTAACTGAAGACATGTTTGTAGAATTCATAGCACTATTATATCTTGATCATACTGAGTCCTTTTTAACTTTGACCATTACAAATCTATCTTGCAGTTTCTCCAAATTCATTTTATTTTAATGAGTTATTAATTGACATTACAGTCCATTATACACCTACTTGACTAAGTCTATGCTATCAGTTTGTCTACCACCACCACTTCCTATCAGTAAATGATTGAAAGACTTCATTCTTATAGAGCACAATTATGTTAGCTTGATCTGTAATCTTCAACTATATCTGCTCATCTGTCCGCTGAAATAATTGAAAAATGTAGTTTAAAATCTATAATTTTTGAATTGAATACATTCAAGCAATGATGTCATTATATATGTGCTCATCTTCCTGACACATGGGAAATGTTTCTCTTAGACCTCAGTGCTAGAATGGTATAATTTCAGAGCAACAATACAATTTTCTTGGAATAAAAATGTGAAGCTCACATCTATTCATGTTTCTCTCTTTGTCACAAAAGAAGCTATAAGTTTCAACACAATTATGAAAGCTAGAATACAAATGTATTTTCGTAGCAGTTTTGTAGAAATTGCTGGCTTTATGTTACTGTGTTTCACTTTCCAGTAATACTTTTTTTAATCATAGAATTTGTTTGTGAATGGAGTAGATAATAATTAAATATTTCTAAACAGACTGCTATAATATAGTGTGAAAAGTTTTACCATAACTGAAAATGTGTTAATAAAGAAGTGGCTACAGGCTGTGTCTCATACACTCTAATTTTTTTCAGTAGACTTGCATCTCCAATTGATTTTACAAAACTAAGGCCTTCATTTCTTCTGTTACATTCTAATATTTTTTTCTCTTGTTTTATCTTTAGTCTTAATAGATATGAAGAAAAACACTATTCCTGTACTTTAACTAGATTCAGATGCTATTTCCTTTTGTTCATTAATCCTTCTTTAAACTCTCCATATTCTGTATTTTAAAAAATATTTGTATATGTTTTCTATAAAAGTACTATATATCCAGCTAATTATTTCTCTATACAGCAAAAAAGTGGAGGTAACAGTGCTTATTTTATTTTAATTAATTAATTTATTTATTTAGAGGTGGAGTTTCACTCTTGTTGCCTAGGCTGGCATGCAGTGGTGTGATCGCTGCTCACTGCAATCTTCGCCTCCTAGGTTCAAGGTATTCTCCTGCCTCAGCCCCCGAGTAGCTGAGATTACAGGTGCTTGTCACCATATCCAACTAATTTTTTGTATTTTTAGTAGAGATGGCGTTTCACTATGTTGGCCAGGCTGGTCTTGAACTCGTGACCTCAGGTTATCCACCTGCCTCAGCATCCCAAAGTGTTGGGATTACAGGCATAAGCCAATGAACCTGGCCAGTGCTTATTTGAAAATGAAATATCAGGACCATTTTGAAAAACATTTTTGCACTAAAGTATCAGGGCTATGGTTTTTTCTTGACACCAGTTGCCAGCTGATTGCATTATTGTGTTTAAAATTTATGCCTTGGGGCATAAATTTCTCCAGAGTCTGATCTAATTAATTTTAGGCTCCTTTGCAGAGAGTTTTAGGGACCAGTTATCTCTGAGATTTTTTCTGAACACAGGAGGGCTCTTCTTGACTTTCTCTTTGAATGAAGCTCACTATAATTTAGCTTGATACTCTCTCATGGAGCTACGTCCTCTCTTAATCTTACTTCCAAAATCTCTATTATTATTCAGAGTGCCTTCAAGTTTAACCTTCCTCACACTTTGTTCTAAACAAATGAGTTCCTTTGAGGAGAGCTTTGGAACTCTCTGTTCTTATGGCCTTCCTACTCCATGGCCAAGATTCCTGTGTCTCACTGTTCTGTAGTTGGCTTCTGGACAGTGGTCTACTTCTCTCAGAGTGACACTCCTGCTTTACAACCAGAGCACTGGGTGGATTGGTGACATCTGCTCTTCTAGGCTTGTCTCTTATAGCATGGAACTTTTGCCCTGTGAGTGAGTAGAGGCAAGAGTGATCAGGGCCTGGCCATTAATTTTCTTGGCTTGCCATACCTGGAGTAGAGCTTTCACTGTAGAAGTAGGGGTCAGACAAAGGAATAAAGCCTAGACATCTCAGCCATTATTGCCTGGAAGAGATTCTGAAACAGAGCTGTGGGAGTGGGGGCTGAGAAGCCCTGGTGCTCTGCTCTTGAAGAGGAGATACCATCCCTCTTGACTAGGAATGGATGGATAGGGAGCCCTATGTTCTTGGCTGCACCCATCTGGAGTGGAGCTTCTCTCATCCTCAGCTGTGGGTGAGCTGTGGGTATTTGTGGCTCAGATTCCACAGACTCTTGCTGCTCTTACTGAGATTTAGCAGAATTTCTAAAATAAATGTTTCTTTCATTTACTGTCTGTTTTTAGGACAATTTCCAGAGATTACATTTTTTTGGGGGGCATATACTCCACACCACTTATGGTTGTTTTCCTGTGGAAAGGGTCCACAGATTCTGGATTCTGCCACCATTCTAGAAACCATCTCTTTGCTACCTGTATTATTAATATCATTTATTGTATCTTGTTTAAATGAATACATATATTAATATGTCAGTAATTGGACCAAATACTAAGAAGAGAAAAATGACTTTGTCATGGATGTTCCTTGCAAGAAGCACAAATTTAAACTGGAAAGATGTAAACAATATTATCATTTGTGTAAAATACAAAATGATGTGAGTACATAATATCACTGTGAAAGATATCTATGCATAACAAGATAAGCACTGGGTGGTAATTTTAGTGTGAAATGCTCCTTTAAAGAAATCAAAATATAGGGACATTTAGGCTTATTAAAAATAAGGTGAAATAACTTTATTAATGTTTTCTGGAAATAGGTGAAAATCCACATCATTATATGGTTCCCGTATTTGAATCTGTAATGTCCACTCAACTTCTGTTTGATGAAATGCAGATATAAATTAATTTTGATCCGCTTTTTATTTTATAATATTAAGAAAATATATAGATTTTAAACAGTATTCTAATAGAAATTGTTTTATTTTTAACTATTTAAAATTTATTTTATCAATGTAAGCCCAAACTATCAGCAGAGAAGAAATACTAAACTTGATTTACTCATTGTATTCTTTTGAAAACCTAGATTTCCTAATCTACAAAATGTACCTTCAGCACTTTTCTCAGTCTATTTTAAAATAGCCTCTGTGATTGAGCTTCTAGTGTAGTCTCAAGAACCTGTTCCATAATTCATTTATTGTTCAGAGTCAGGAAATCGCTTCAGATATTCAACTCAAGTTTCCTTTACCATTATAAAAATAACTTTCCTCTATTAGGATACTTTATATTTATCATACCCACTTTGCCCTTAATTTTTCCCATGTCACACAAACATGCATGTCACAATTGTCTAACAGAAATATTTGTATATCTGTATGATTTTAAATATAAAAAATCTAAAATACAACATTTAATAAATCTAGTCTACAGCATTGGGTAACATTTTTGGATATATAAAGCAATCACAAAATTTTCACATTGGATTATTTTGCATGAAAATTTAAAGTTCTTAATTTGATATGCCAGACAAATTATCATCAATATTATTTACAAGGATGAAAAAAAAATAGGAAAACAAGCTGTTTGCTGTAGCTATAAAAATGGCCTAAATTATCTTAAACTGCATAAACAGAGTATAATATTGTGATAATATGCAGCAACTGTTGTCTGTTTTACAGCTAGGACTATATTTGAAGTCTAGTGCTCAGATATTTGATTAGGGCTCTTATAATATTCTTGTTGAGAAGATCTCCATTTGGGAATGGAGACAATGCAGTATAAGCTGAATGATGTTATGTTATAAAATTTTATTTTTAATATGTATACATTTATTTACTTTTATTGCTGTATAAGGAAATTTGATTTAAAGTTAAATTATAATTTTCTTATTACTGACTTGAATGAAGACAAAGGTCATGTTTATTATGTGTGTATAACATGGTCAACTTGTAAAGGATGTTGGTTATAATGGCTAAAACCCCAAGACTCAAAATAATTTTCATAAGCTGAAGAAAATAACCTTACCAATATACATAATTTGTATTAAGCATTATAAAATATGCTACATTAAAATGATGTGTTATTACCTTTTATTATTTTTATAGCATATACCATACTTTCTGAATATATTTCATTATTAAATGTATGCCTTTGATAGTTCTAAATACTAGAAATGAAGGTATTTATCAACACGTTTATGTCATTTTCAGTGGTTTCTGTAATTGGGGATTATTGTATTAAATCATTTGTCTAACTCATTTACAAAAATGTTAGTAACCTGATTCTTCAGAAGTAGTCATTTCTGTTAGAAGATAACATATCCTTGTTAAACTGAAAGGGTTTTTATTTTTTTCACTATACTGAGGTAATTTTATTCATTGAAACAAGAGATATTGACTAATGACTTTGATGAAATGAACTAAATGATCAGTTAAGTTAGGCTCTACTAAAAAACTAAATGGATCATTTAAATTACAGAATGACTTTGAAGTAATCAGATATTTTATTGTACCCTGAGAGTTTATTATAAAAATTTAGATATGTCCCTGTCTGGCAACACTCTTACTACAAGCTAAGTACAGAGAATCTTGCTGCCTGAAGAGACATTTCATGCTTCATGTCTGCAAAAAATATGCTATAATTTAGTTGTGTATGCTTGTTCAGACAATTTCAAGTTGGTGCTTTTGATAGTCCAAGTTCCAGCTGCTAAGTCCTATGAGTCCTTTTGTGAAAAATTATGAAATCCCAGCCAAGTTAACTGCAGTCATTTGACAGATCTCATGTATATTGGTAGGAATTACTGTACATTGCTGTCTTTAGAGCTAATGTTGTTTTAAAATAAGAACTATTTAAAATCATTAAGAAGAAAATCTGAGGCAAATGTTTGACATTTTGTATGCATTAGATGGCCCTGTCATTTTTGAAGGTATTTTGCTAGACTAAATGAGATATGCAAAATGCCTCTTATAATATGGATCTTTTGGAATTTAAAAGCAGCTGCCCAATTTGAAATGTGTGCTCCATGTAGGCTACAGCTCCTTTAATGCTGAAAATAACTTCTCCAATTAACTTAATTAACTGAAAACTGTCACTGTTGGCACTGCACTGGCATAGCCAAATACTTAAAAATGTGCAATTATTCTTGCTAGAATAAGAAGTGGCTTTAAGGGTACCCAAGAATGTGCTTAGAGGCTAGTTAACAGTATCAAGGCTAAGAGAAATTTACATTTCAGAGAAACATCATTTACTCCATCATCAACATGAACAGTGGTAACCAGTGTGAGATCAGGTGAAGGAGCACCTTATTTACAGTAGGAAGAATATATTGAGTGTCCATGTGAAGTAAGAGGCATGAAGTTTGACTACAGGGAATATTGTGGGGTACAGGCAACTGAGGTTAATTATTTGCTTTAAAGGATTTCATGCAGAAAAAAGTGACTATAGATTCTGTGCCATGCCCAAGGAAGAAGCTGGATTGCATCCCAGTGCTTGTTCAAAAAATAAATGTAAAATGCACAACACATCTACTTTTAAAGCACTATGTAGAAAAAATTTAAAATATAAATTTAAGTACTTAAAGTGAAATACTCGAAAGATTTCATGTGCCATTAAATAAAAATAATGTAGCCCTACTTATGTCTTGGTAGAATCTCAGTTGTAGAAGAAATAAAATAATATGAGTAAAGAAAATGAGATGTGAAATAGGTAGTAAATGGTGAATATTTATTTTAAATTGTACCTTTTTATAAATTATTTGAGTATAGGGGATTCTCTTTTACTTTTTTTCTTCTATGACTATTTTTAGTAATATCTGTAACCAAAATGTCAGTGACTGCTGAGTGTTAAAAGAAATTCAAATACATGATTAATGTTTGGAGTAAAGAGTAATGCCCATAAATAGTTTTTCAATTTTTAATTTTAACTAAATATAGTTCAACAGTATTTATATCGTATCTCTAATGTACATTCACTAGACTCTACCTTCACAAAAATGAATCAAGCATAATTGTGATGTGTGTTCAGTGAGTAGTCCAGCATACCGTGGCACCACAAAGAAGGAAATCAATTCATACTGAGAGTTTAGGGGAAACTTCCTGCAACAGCTGCCACATTAAAGATAAAATAGCTAAATACAAAATAAATAAGTTAAACTGTTAATTAAATATCCTTAAATGTTTAAAGCATTTTGTCAGACATTATTTCACTGTACTTTTATGGGAATTCCAGGTGTTTCATAGGGTATTTTCCTCATTTTGCAAATGATAAAATTGATAGTAATATAGTAAACAAACACCCTTGTCTAATGTACATATAATTCAGTACACAACTAATATGTTACAGAGCATAACTCAAACGCAGGTAATCTTGCTCTAAGTATATTCTCCCTCCTCCCTGCCAATCAAGCTGCTTGTTAAACTTCATAAAAGCTCTCATGTACTAGGCAGTAAGTGAGCTGCCTATTGACTTGCCATGCAAATAAGATTTTTGGTATGGTGGTCTTGGTGTGTGTTTCCTATGTGTGGAGATTGTTTATAGTTTAGCATTTAACTTTTCTAAGATACTGCATAGTTATCTCAGAGTTCATAAATATAAAGTACCTTTAAAACATGGTTTATGCAGATGAGTTGTTATTACTATTTTTCCCAAGCCAGTTTCTTATGTTTAATACTTCGTTTAGTTGAGCAGCCCATTAAAGCCAACTGGTCAAGGTCCTGTGAAACTAGGCCACTAGGCAGTTTCCAGAGTAGCAAAATGTAGTTCCTTTCCAATGAGTAAAGCAATAGGTTCAGATCATGAAAGGAAATATTTGGGCAATGTCCTGTTCACTTTTCAGGTTGCTTGCTCAGCTGTAAGCCTTGGTGCAATGCTGTACAGCTTCAACATGTAGTCTCTTCTATCCTTTATTACTCCAAACTCTAAAGCACTTGTTTTATAACACAATAGGATAGAAAATAAGTAAAAATTATTTTCCAGCAGTAATCCTTGCCTTACATTTGCCAATTCAGATAAATTCTAAATGCATATTTTGGTGAGAAAAAATATTTGTTCAAATAAAAATTGATTTATCATTTAATTGATATATATTCAATATTCTAATCAATCTTTCTTTTTCTATTTTTGTCTCCTTCCGAACAAACTTTTATATTAATTTAGCACAGAGAAGTTATACATAATATTTAATTGCCAGACTAAGTTCACTTTTGAAGGCAAACATTCATTTAACACATCTCTTTGCTTAAATGTCAACTCCTCATCTCCCAGTTAGTTATCTGGCTTACCTTCATCTTGAATATTTTCATATTCAGACCTCTTAATCTTATGCAAACTACTTCATAAAGCCCTCATTTATGTATTGGAGTAAGGAGAAAAGATGAATAAACTAAATTTATGTTCAAAATAATATGTTTATTATAATTATTATTTTGAGATGGAGTCTTTCTCTGTTGCCAGCCTAGAATGCAGTGGTATGATCTCGGGTCACTGCAGCTTCCGCCTTCTGGGTTCAAGTGTTTCTCTTTCTTCAGCCTCCCAAGTAGCTGGGACTACAGGCACATGCCACCACAACCAGCTAATTTTTTTGTAATTTTAGTAGAGATGGGGTTTCACCATGTTGGCCTGTATGGTCTTGATCTCTTGACATCGTGATCTGCCTGCCTTGGCCTCCCAAAGTGCTGTGATTACAGGTGTGAGCCACCTGTATATGATTATTTTTGTCACCATATAAAGCCTTCTATTGATTAAGTTCCCAATACCTGTATTTTTTTTTTATTAAATCCATGTCCAGTTTTAAAAAACTGAACTTTTTTTTCAATAGAGACAATTCTTAGATACGGAAGATGAATGTCTTCATCAGCTCTCCTTGATACTTAATTGACTAATGTTAGAAATATTTTCAAAGGAAGAATTCCTACTGCAAATGTCCATGGCTTAATAAATCTGGCATGCGTTGTTCATGTGCAGGCAGTTAAATGGTGTCCTGACATACAGCTTTTGAGTAATTCTTTCAGGTGTTAGCTCATTGTCCAGACGATTTAGCATCTTTAAGTATAATTTAGTCTCATCCCTGCTTTAAAATAATTGGAATTACTAGATCTGCTACTAGATGATGCTCTAGGATTTATTTGCATAGAACAATTTATATTACTGTATCACAAATTTGTGTTTTAAAAATGTTTTTGATAACTGTAGTTCAATGTAATTTTTTTGTTTGTTTTTTTTTGGAACCCTAAACTTTCACTGGAATGCCCAAGGGATGTATGGAACAAAGAAAGGTCAAGAACCACCCCCCCTTTTTTCTTTTTTGAGACGGAATCTTGCTCTGTCACCAGACTGGAGTACAGTGGTGCAATCTTGGCTCACTGCAATTTCCACCCCCCAGTTTCAAGGGATTCTCCTGCCTCAGCATCTTGAGTAGCCACCAGGCCCAGCAATTTTTTTTTTCCGTATATTTAGTGGAAATGGGGTTTCACCATGTTGGCCAGGCTGGTCTTGAACACCAGACCTTATGATCCGCCCATCTCAGCCTCCCAAAGTGCTGGGATTACAGGCGTGAGTCACAGCACCTGGCCAAGAACCCCTATTTAAAAAACCCCTAATTCAATGTTTACTTTCAAATCACTGCCAATAACAAGCTAATTTTCACACTTCATCCCCAATTCATCTTATTCTTAACTCTTTTTTTTTTTTTAATTAATGCTTGTGGTTTCCCTACAGAAGAGAAAAAGAAAACAATAGTTTTATTTTTAATATGTGAATAGAATATACGTCTGTATTTATTCAGTCTTTACCCTCAAATATGCCAATTATTAAACTTAATAAATAACATACATGGATTACTTCTAGGTTAAATGATAATTGCAAAGTTTTATCTGAATGAATTTTAGGGCATTAAATAATTCACACATTTTAAAATATAATGGCTTTAATGTTTAAATCTTTAACACACTGGTTTTGATTTTGTCCTGTATTAAAGGTTTCAGTATTGATAATGATATTGTCAATATTGTCATTTTCAAAGTGTGTTCATCAGCCCCTATAAACCACAGAATAAGTAGATTAAAGTAATCTCCAGATACCACATCTGTAAAACATGATTGAAAATGTCTTGTCTTCTTATTAGCAAAGAGCTAGGCAAAACAGCAATTTGAGGTTTTTTTTCAACTCTGAGAAAAGGTATTCTGTCCTATATAATGTCAATGTATTTGTATGTATGATAAGGAAAAATATTTATATTTATTCTTAATATATCACATTTACTAAGATACATATGTTTACACAAACAAATTGAAATTGAATTTAAAGTTTTCCAGTGGAACTTAGTTAACATATTCAAAGAAAATAAAATTTCAATTGCTGACAACTGTTTCTTCATCCCCATTGCCAACTCTGTTCCTTGTAATTGATATTAGGTACATATCCACTTCTCTTATGGCGCCTGGCTCTGGGACATACCCAGCTGGCATAATTGGTAGTGTGGAGAAAAGAGACAAATACTCTTCTTATAAGAGGCATTCCACCTTTCCAACTGCCGTGACATTGAGATGGCTTACAGAAATCTCATGCTCAGTTAGAAATGGCAAAATATTTCTCAGCACTAAAATGATTCTCAAAGCCGTCTCATTTCTTGGATACACAAAGACTCAGAGACAGATTGATTCTATTACTTTGGTGTTGTGAGTAGTGTTGTAATAAACAAATGAGTGTAGGTTTCTTTTTTTATATAATGATTTTTTTTTTTTTCGTTTGGATAGATACACAGTAGTGGAATTGCTGAGTCAACTGGAAGTTCTCTTTTTAGTTCTTTGAGAAATCTCCATGCCGTTTTCCATAGAGTTTATGCTAATTTACATTCCCACCAACAATGAAAAGCATCCCATTTTCTCTGCATTCATACCAACATCTGTTGTTTTTTGACTTTTTAATAATAGCTGTTCTGACTGGTATAATATGTGTTTTATTGTAGTTTTAATTTGCATTTGTTTGACGATTAGTGATGTTGAGCATTTTCTCATGTTTATTGGCAGCTTGCATGTCTTACTTTGAGAAATGTTGGTTCATGTTCTTTGCCTATTTGTTAATGGGATTACTTGTCTTTTTCTTGGTGAGTTGTTTTAGTTCCTTTTAAATTCTGGATATTACTTTTGTAAGAGGCATGGTTTGCAAATATTTTCTCCTATTCTGTAGATTGTCGGTTTACTCTGTTGATTATTTCTTTTGCTGTGCAGAAGCTTTTTAGTTTACTTAAGTCCCACATGTCTATTTCTACTTTTGTTGTTTGTGCTATCAAGGTCTTCATCATAAATTCTATACCTAGCCCAATACCCAAGAAAGTTTTTCCTAGGCTTTCTTCTAAGATTTTTAGTTTCAGATATTTCTGTTAAGTTCTTAATTCATCTTGATTAATTTTTGTATATGGTGAGAAATAGGGGTCAAGTTTCATTCTTCTGCATATAACTAGCCAATTTCCCAGCACCGGCCAGGCACAGAGCAGAGGCTCATACCTGTAATACCAGCACTTTTGGAAGCCAAAGCAAGAGGATTGCTTGAGCCCAAAAGTTCAAGACCAGCTTGGGAAGCATGGTGAAACTCTCTCTCTACAAAAAAAAAAAAACTTGAAGAAATTAGCTAAGTGTGATGGTTCATGTCTGCGGTCCCAGCTACACGGGAGGCTGAGGCTAAAGAATCACTTGCACCTAGTAGGTTGAGGCTGCAGTGATCTGTGTTTGTTTCACTGCACTCTAGCCTGGGCAACAGAGTGAAACCTTCAAAAATATTTCCAGCACGATTAATTGAGAAGGGAGTTTTTGCTACATTGTTTTTTGTTGCTGACTTTGTTGAAGAGCAACTGGATGTAGTTATATGGCTTTATTTCTGCATTCTTTATTCTGTTTTGTTGATCACTGTGTCTATATTTGTACCAATACCATGCAGTTTTGGTTACTGTAGCCTTGAAGTATAGTTTTAGCTCAAGGACTGATATGCATTTAGCTTTGTTCTTTTTACTTAGATTTTTTTTTTCTTTTGGCTATTTGGGCACTTTTTTGGTTCCACATGAACTTTAGGATTGTTTTTCCTACTTCTGTGAAAAATGACATTGGTAACTAGATATAAATTGAATTGAACCTATAGATTTCTTTTGGCAGCATGGTAATTTTAATAATATTGATTCTTGAAATATTTGAAGATGGAATGTTTATCCATTTGTTTATGTCATCTATGATTTCTTTCAGCAGTGCTTTGTAATTCTCCCTGTAAAATTATTCACTTCCTTGGTTAAATATATTCCTAGGTATCTTGTTTTATTTTATTGTCAGCTATTGTCAGTGAGATTGAGTTAAATTCAAAACTTGAATTGGTTGGTAGCTTGAATGTTGTTGGTATAATGTTGCTGAATTCTCTATGTTGATTTTGTACCCTGAAACTTTTATTGTAGCCGTTTATCTAGTCTGAGAGTCTTTTGGAGAGATCTTTTGGGTTTCTAGGTGTAAGTTCATGTCATAAATGAAGAGAGATAATTTTACTTTCTCTTTTCTAATAGGAGTGCCTTTTATTTCTTTCTCTTACCTTGTTACTCTTGTTAGGACTTCTAGTACTGTGTTGAATGGAGAGGTTAGAGTGGGCATGTTTGTCTCTTTCCAGTTCTTAGGGGGAAATTTTTCAACCCTTCCCCATTTAGTCTGATATTGACTGTGGGTTTGCGATACAAGGCTCTTAATATTTTGAGGTATTTTCTTTCAATGCCTAGTTTGTTGAGGGTTTTTATTTAAAAAGGATGTTGGAGTTTATCAAATGCTTTTTCTGTATCTATTGAGGTAGTCATATGGTTTTTGTTTTTAACCTTATTTATGTGGTGAATCACATTCATTGATTCATGCATGTTGAACCAAACTTGCATTGTGCAGGAGGCAAATTGATCAGGATGAATTATCTTTTTCATATGTTGTTAGATTTTGTTTACTAGTATTTGGGGGAGGATTTTTGGGTCTGTGTTTATCAGGGATGTTTTCGTTGTTGTTTTTGTATCCTTCCCTGATTTTGGCATAATGGTGATACTGGATTTGCAGACTAAGTTAAAAAAGAATGCTTCCTCCTCACTTTTTTTTTGGAATAGTTTCAGTAAGATTGTTACCAGTTCTTTTTGGTTATAATATTTTCTATTATTTGTTCAATTTTAATAACCATTATTGGTCTTTTTTTTTTTTTTTGAGACAGAGTCTTAGTGTGTCACCAGGCTGGAGTGCAGTGACATGATCTTGGCTCATTTCAAACTCCGACTCCCTGATTCAAGCGATTCTCCTGCCTCAGCCTCCCAACTGGAATTCTGGGATTACAGACACATGCCACTATGCCCACCTAACTTTTTGTGGTTTTAGTAGAGACATGGTATCACCATGTTGGCCAGGATGGTCTCCATCTTCTGACCTCATGATCCCCCCACCTCAGCCTCCAAAAGTGCTGGAATTACAGGCATGAGCCACCGCACCCATCCTATTGGTCTTTTTAAGGTTTCTATTCATTCCTTCTTCTATCTAGGAAGGTTGTATGTTTACAAAAATGGATCCAATTCTTTATTCCAGTTTGTGCACATGGAAATGTTCATAGTAGTCTCTCATAATGTTTTGTATTACTGTTGTATCAATTTTACTGTTATCTTTATCATTTTTCATGGCTTATTTGAATTTTGTCTCTTTTGTCTTTAAAATAGTTAGATTATAGTCTATTAATTTTGCTTATCTTTTCAAAAAAATTTACTTTCCGTTTCATTGATATTAGTATCTTTTTTCTTTTTCTTTTCTTTTTTTTTTTTTTTTTTTGAGATGGAGTCTCACTTTGTCACCCAGACTGGAGTGCAATGGCGTGATCTCAGCTCACTGCAACCTCCACCTCCCAAGTTCAAGTGATTCTCCTGCCTCAGCCTCCTGAGTAGCTGGAATTACAGGCACCCACCACTATGCCCAGCTAATTTTTTGTATTTGTAGTAGAGACAGGGTTTCATCATGTTGGCCAGGTTGGTCTCAAACTCCTGACCTTGTGATTTGCCTGACTGGGCCTTCCTAAGTGTTGGGATTACAGGCATGAGCCACCACGCATGGCCAGTATCATTTTTTGTTGTTGTTGTTCTCAATCTTATTTAGTTCTGATCCAATCTTTATTACTTCTTGTCTTCTCTTAGCTTGGTTATTGTTTGTTCTTGTTTTCTTTTTCCTTGAGGTGTGACATTAAATTATTAATTTGATATCTTTTTGATGCAGACACTTAACACCGTAAATTCTTAGTTTTGCTTTTGCTGTATCCCAGAGGCTTTGATATGTTGTTTTTCTATTTCTTCTTATTTCAAACAATGTTTTGATATCTACCTTAATTTCCTTGTTCCCCCAAAAGTAATTTAGGAGCGGCCGGGCGCGGTGGCTCAAGCCTGTAATCCCAGCACTTTGGGAGGCCGAGGCGGGTGGATCACGAGGTCAAGAGATCGAGACCATCCTGGTCAACATGGTGAAACCCCGTCTCCACTAAAAATACAAAAAATTAGCTGGGCATGGTGGTGTGTGCCTGTAATCCCCGCTACTCAGGAGGCTGAGCAGGAGAATTGCCTGAACCCAGGAGGTGGAGGTTGCGGTGAGCCGAGATCGCGCCATTGCACTCCAGCCTTGGTAGGTAACATGAGTGAAACTCCGTCTCAAAAAAAAAAAAAGTAATTTAGGAGCAAGCTGTTTAGATTTTGTGTACTTTTTTCAGTTTTAAGAGTTCCTCTTGGTATTGATCTCTCATTTTAGTCCACCTTGCTTCAAGAAAGTATTTGATACGATTTTGATTTTTAAAATTTACCGAGACTTGTTTTATTGCCAGGTATATGGTCAATTTTGAAAACTCTTGCACAGATGGCAAAAATGTTTATTCTGCAGTTTTGTAGTAGAATGCTTTATAAATGTCCATTAATTAGTTCTGTTTGGTCTAAAGTACAGTTTAGATCCAGAGTTTCTTTGTTGGTTTTCTATCTATGATAATCTATATGGTTATCTCCCTTCTATAACCATAGGTGGTGCTCTCTTGAAAGCACCACTGCCCGGCTGAAGCTTAACCAACTCAAGCCATTACAGCAACTCATAAAAACTCTGCTCCAAAAAGGAGAAAACAACAGCTAATTCCACTGCCTGTAACACCCTGGCTAACCAGAGGTCTTCAGTCTGTCTACATGACACTTTACTGCTAGTATAATTAGCATTCAAGAAAACCAGTGAACTAAACGTAATGATTAAAGGCATAAAAGTCATATAATGGACTCTGGAGACTCGGGGAAAAGGGTGGGAGTGGGGTGAGGGGATTAAATACTACACATTGGGTGCCTTGTACACTGCCTGGTGATGGGTGCACCAAAACCTCAGTAATCACCACTAAAGAACTTACCCAACATCGTAACCAAACATCATGTGTTCCCCAAAAAACTATTAAAATTTAAAAAGACTAAATGTTTACCAAAAAATATATCTATCTAATGGGGTTAGTGAATTGTTGGTCACCCCCTAATACTGTCTTGCTGTCTCTTTTCTTAAGTTTAGTAATTTTTCTTTTTTAATGAATCTGAGTGCTTGGGTGTAAAGTGCATATGTATCTAGGATAGTTAAAGCTTGTTGTATTGAATACTTTATTATTTTGCAATACCAGTTTAGTATTTTTGTACTGTTGTGGTCTTAAAGTCTATTTCATCTAATATGATAGTAGGTACTGCTGTTCCCTTTGGTTTTCCATTTCTGATTATTGTCTTGGTGATGTTTCTTTTATATAGTGTTTTCTAAGTGTTCTCTGTCTTTCCTGTATCTGATGTCTAAATCTCTAGCAAGATCAAGTAATTTTTTTTTCATTATTCTTTCAAATATCTTTTTCTTACTCCCTCAGGAATGCCTATAAGTCATAGGTTTGATCACATTACATAATTCTCCAAGGCTTTGTTCATCAAAAATTTTTTTCTCTATTTTTGCATGACAGGGTCATTTCAAAAGACTGATCTTCAAGCTTTAAATTCTTTCTTCTGCTTTGTATCATGTATTGTGAAAGGTTTAAAATGTATTTTGAAACTCCTGTAGTGAATTTTTCATTTACAGAAGTTTTGTTTTTTTTGAAATATATCTGTCTTATCTTTTATATTATGAATTGATTTATTGATTATTTTGTGTTGGTTTTCAACTTTCTCTTGTATCTCTTGAGCTTTCTTATAGTACATGTTGTCAATTCTTTATCTATCATTTCAGAATTTATATTTTGGTTGAGATCCATTGCTGTAACAGCTTGCATGATCCTTGGAGGTATTGAAACACTCTGTCTTTTTATACTGCTGGAGTTCTTGGACTGATTCTATTTCATCTGAAGAAGCAGTCACTTATTTTTGAAATTGGTATTGATTTGATAGCACTTTTAAATTTGTTATTCTTTTCTCCCTTGTGGATCTCACCATAGGGTATGTTATATATGAGCATTTGGCTTTGTTTCTGGGAGCTTTCAGAGGACGAATGTTCTGTTTGGGTTCCTTGGTTATTATCTTGTGTGATGACTTTATCTAATTCTGGCTGTTGTTGCAATGTATTTGATGTATGACACCACACATCTGCTATGGGGATGGGAATGTGGATGTCTCACAAAGCTGCTTTCATACTCTAGCACGATTCCCTTCTGTCAGCAGACTTTTTATTTTGTGATCCAAATTGGTCTCCAGTTCAGTTGTTGGCAATCAAGGTTAAGAACTGTCTCACCCTTGGGTAACCCAGTGATGAGTGAAAGCCCCAGCCCCGACCCCTGATGGAAGTAGTGTGGGAAGTTCATGGTGAGATGTGCTGAGGTCCAGGTCGGGGAGGGGACTGTACCAGCTTGGGTGCAGAGAGACATATGATCCATTTCTCTGTCATGCTCCTATATAAGGGCTTGCCATCTTCCATTGGCAGAGACACTGTCCTTTATCTTCAGGACATGATGCAACTGAGTTCCATAGGGTGGGGAGTTGGGGGGTTGAACACGTCTGGCAGGTACTACTAAAATGGCCAGGGGAAGACCCTCTTCAGTCATTCCAAAACAGGTAGATTTGCAGCTGGTCTGCCCTCCAATGCAGGGAAACTTCTGCTCTGTGTAGAGAGGGAGATGAGCCTTGCCCTCTGTGTGAGCACAGGCAGCAGGCACATATTTAGTGAATGTGCAGCTATTGTGAACAGCACTGGGAAGGTTGTTTACAAGGGCAGTTATGCCAGCCTCCAGAGGGAAAGCCTTGGCTGCATCCATAACATGGACAGGGGAAGTTGGGAGTACCCCTTCTTCACCTCCTTTTCCCAGCAGCTAGGGCTGCCTGTTCTCTGGGACAGAACAATGCTCCCCTCTTTTGAAGACCTGGACTGCGTGTGTGTGTGCGTGTGTGTTAATTGTCTCTGTGGGTGCTTTGGCAGCTTGTCCTCTCATTTTCCGTAGGGGTGAACTATGCCATGCACTAGATCTCCCCTGATCCCACAGCTCTCCATAACCTACTGGTCCCTGTGTTTTCCAAAGAGTGTGTTCTTGGGTGTGTTTGTGAGAGATTTAGTGATGGAGTGACACAAAGGCTGTGATTCTCTGGGCAAAGTAGTTGCCCAGAATGAGTGCACAACCAGTATGGCACCCACTGCCTCAGTTCAGGCTTGTGTAGAGTGTAACCACACTTGTGCAAGTAGGCCACCTGGTGCTCTGCCCCCAAGAAGTTCCCAAACTGCAAGCGTTTCCCAGACGTGCAAGGACAGAGGAGCTCTTTGACAATTTGGTACTCAGCAGGCTGTTGCAGGGTGAGGGGCACAAAGAATAACTTCCACCTACCCTTTTGGTGGGACTCCAGGTTCCTTGGGGATCACTTCCTGTCATATTCTTGCTACCTTCCTTTTCTGCATCACGGATGCTTATTATGAGTTTTTCAACTGGTTTTGGCACTCTGCCCTCAGCTTTCCACTAGGGCCATGACTGTTCACCTATGATCATGATTTTTTCTGAAGAGAACTTATATCTGATGTCTGTAGTTAGTGATTTTGAATAAAAAGTTTTGTTTTTGAAAACAGTCATGTACCACATAAGGACATTTCAGTCAAGCATGGTCTGCCTATATGACTGGTCTCATTAGATTATAATACCATAGTTTTTCTGAAACTCTTATTATGTTTAGTTATGTTTATATACATAAATACCTTTTCTTACAATATCCTACAGTATTCAGTGAAGTAACATGCTTATACTAAAATACAGGCTGGTAGCCTAGTAGCAACAGGTTATATCATATAGCCATGGTATGTAGTAGTCTATCCTACCTAGATTTACGTAAGTACATTCTATGATGTTCCTAGAATGATAAAATTGCCTAATGACACATTTTTCAGAATGTATCCCCATTGTTAAGTGATGCATGACTGCACTTTTAATAAACTTTGACAGGAAAACAGAAGTTTGTTTGGACCACATTAGACAGTTAAGACAGTGCTATCCCTTAGAATGTTCTGCATTGATACAAATGTTCTAAGACTTGTACTGTCCAATATAGTAGCTACTAGCCCTATGTTAATGTTCAGTACTTGAAATGTGCAGTGAAAGGACTAAAATTTTATTTTACTTCAATTAACTTAAAATAGTTATTTCTGACTAGTACCTACCGTATCAGACAACTGGATAGTATATTTCTGAAATTTGGCTGTGCCACCCTTATATAATCAATAATTTAAGGCAGCAAATAATGACAAACTGAGGGAAAATAAAGAGACTCCTGTTAGCCTCTGTCACTCAGCACTCATTCTCCTCTTTCAGTGCTATTTTGATCATTCATTGTATGTTTTGGGTAGATGCCTTTTGTCAGATACAGGTTTTGTAGGTATGTCCTTATTGGCAGTAGGCTTTTTATTCATTCAACGTTATATTATTATAGAGCAAAACTTTTTAATTGTAATAGAGTACAACTTAGCATTTCTTACTTCATGGATCATGCTTTTGTTGGTATATTTACAAACTCATCATCAAACCAAAACTCATGATGATCTTACCCGATTTTTTGAGATTTTTAGTTTTGAATTTTTAAATTTAAGTGTATGATGCATTTTGAATTCATTTTGTGAAACATGTCAGATCTTTATCTAGGTTTATTTTCTTTTGCATATGTATGTCCAAGTTCTCTAGCACTATTTGTGAAATGACTATCTTTTTTCCATTGAATTGGAATTACTTCTTTGTAAAAAATCTGTTGAATATGTTTACGTGAGTATATTTATGACTTCTATATTTCTTTCATTAACCTATGTGTCTCTTCTTCTGCCTAATACCATAGTGTCTTGATTATTATAG
Source organism: Sapajus apella (assembly GCF_009761245.1). Classification (NCBI taxonomy): domain Eukaryota; kingdom Metazoa; phylum Chordata; class Mammalia; order Primates; family Cebidae; genus Sapajus; species Sapajus apella. Next base: position 17,836,762 of record NW_022436958.1, read on the forward strand.
ATTTATAGTAACTCTTGAAGTCAGGTAGTGTGAATCTTAAAATTTTAATTTTTTTTCTTTAATATTGTGCTACTTTTTGTTGGCCTTTCCATGTAATCATTTTTAAATTACTAAATGTTTCATTGTAAATTGACAATTTATAATTTTATATATTTATGGGGTACAATATGATGTTATGCTTTGTAAGTTCAATGGGATACATAAATCAAGCTAGTTAACATATTACTCTGGTTTGGATATTTGTCCCTTCCAAACCTCATGTTGAAATTTGATCCACAATGTTTTAGGTGGGGACTAATGGAAGGTGTTTTGGTCAAGGATGCAGATCCCTCTATTAATTCCCAGGAGAGCTGGTTGTTAAAAAGAACCTGGCACTTTTCTGTCTCTTGATTCCTCTTACCATGTGACCTTTGCGCATGTCTACACCCCTTTAGCTTCAGCTGTGAGTGGAAGCAGCCTGAGACATCACCATAAGCTGAGCAGATGCTAGCATCATGTTTCTTGTGCAGCCTACAGAATCACGAACCTAATAAACATCTTTTCCTTATAAATTATTCATCTTCAGGTATTTATTTATAACAACATGAAACAGGTTATGGCAAATATCCTTTAACTGAAATACTTTACATTTGTTGTATTAAAAACATTGAAATATACTCTCTTAGCAATTTCCAAATATGTAATACTCTATAATTAACCATATTTATTATGAGGTGCAATAGATATTTTTTAAAAACCCACATATTCCTTCTGTTCATCTGAGATTTTCTACCCTTTGACCATCAATTCCAATTCCCTCTGGGCTCCAAAGCTTTCTTTTTTCTGTAAAAACCATTCTATTCTCTGCTTCTATGATTTTTATTTCTATAGATTCCATATGTTAGAGAGAACATAGAGTATTTGTATATCTATGCCTGGCTTATTTTACTCACCGTAATGTTCTCCAATTTCATGTAGTCAAAAAGGACAAAATTTATTTCTTTTTAAACATGAGTAGTTTGTCATTGCATATATATACTATATTTCTTTATTCATTTGTGTGTTGATGTACAATTGGGTTGATTCCATGACTCAACTCTTGTTAATAGTGCTGCAGCATACATGGGAGTTCAGACATCTCTTTGACAAATTAATTTCAAATCTTTTGGGTAAATCTTCAGAAGTGGGATTACTAGAACATTTGTAATTCTAATTTTTTGAGGAATCTCTGTAAAGTTTTCCATAATAGCTATAATAATTTACATTCCCACCAAGAGTATACAAAAGTTCCCTTTTCTCCACATCCCTGCAACACTTGTTATCTTTTATCTTCTTTGTATTTACCATTCCGAAAGGTGTGAAATGATATCTTATTGTGGTTTTATTTTGTATTTTTCATGATTAGTAATAATGAGCATTTTTTCACATTTCTGTTTGCTGTTTATATCTCTTTTCCATGGTATGTCAGTTCAACTTTCTTGCCCATTTTTGATTAATTTTTTGTTTTCTTGCTATTGAGTTGTTTCAATCTCTTACATATTTTAGATATTAAAACCTTCTCAGATGTATGCCTTGCACATATTTTCTCATGATTTTCACACTGTTGATGGTTTCCTATGCTGTTCAGTAGCTTTTAAATGTGATGTAATTCTATTTGTCCATTTTTATTTGGTTGCCTGTGTTTTGGGGGTCAAATCCAGGAAAAAATGATTGCCTAGCTCTTTGTCAAATAATTTTTCCCTTACGGTTTTTTTTTTTTTTTTTTTTTTTCCCTTCTTGTAGTTTAACAGTTTCTGGTCTTACACATTTAAATCTCCTATCCATTTTGGGGTATTAGTTTTGTTGAGTTTTGTATATGCTATGAGGTAAAGATCCAATAATTTTTCTGCATGTGGATATCCAGCTTTTTGAACACCATTTATTGAAGAAATGGTTTCTTTGCATTGAGTATTCTTGGCATGTTTGTTGTAAGGTAATAGATGTTGCATGTGTGGGTTTGTTTCCTGTGTTCTAATTATCATAGCTCTGTGGTATACAATAGTTTGTAATTATGTAGTTTAATAACTTCAGATTTCTATTTTTTTTAACTGATGATTACCTTGTTTATTTTAGGGTTTTATTGCTTTCCTGTGTAATTTAGGCTTAATTGTATTCGTATGAAAAGTTACCCTTAGAATTTTGATAGAGACTACATTAAATGTTTAGATCACTTTGGGTAGTATGAACATTTTAATAGTACTGATTCTTCCAATTCATGGACATGGAATGTGTTTTCATTTATTTCTGTCATCAGTTTCTTTCATTGAAGTATTGTGAGTTTCAGTGTACTGATTTTTCACCTCCTTAATTGTTTCTTGATTTCTTTTTTAGATAGTTTGTTCTTAGTGTATAGATATGCTACTGGGAATTTGTATGCTGCAGCTTTATAGTATTTTCATATTATTTCTAACTGTTTTTGGTGGTCATTTCCTATACATAAGATCATGTCATCAGCAAATATCAACAATTTTACTTCTTCTGTTTCTGTTCAGATGACTTTTATTCATTTCTTTTATTGCTCCGGCAAGGGTTTAGAATACATTGTTTACTAGAATTGGAAAGAGTGAGTATTATTGTCATGTTCCAGATATTAGAGGAAGGATTTCAATTATTCACCATTGCATATAAATGTTGGCTGTCAGCTTCTTATATATAGTCTCATTGTTTTTTTGAAGTGCATTTCTTCTACGCCTAATTTAGTGAGTTTTGATGATGAAAGTTTGTTTCTTGAATTTTGTCTAATGCTTTTTCTACATTTAATTGAATAATATGGTTTTTGTTCTTTATTTTGTTCATTTGATTTAACATACGTATTGATTTGTGTATGCTGAACTATCTTTGCATCCCATGAATAAATTTTACATAATCTTGGTGGATGATCCTTTTAGTATGTTGTTGATTTGGTTTGCATTTATTTTGATGAAACTTTTTGAATCTGTGTTCCTCAAGTATATTGGCCTGTAATTTGTGCACGTGTGTCTGTTTTTTCCTTGGTCTGGCTTTAGTAGCAGGCAATTATTGCCTCTTAAAAAGGGTTTTGATGTATTCCCTTCTTTTCAACTATTTGGAAGAGTTTGAGAAAGACTGATATTATTTCTTCTTTAAATGTTTGGTACAATTCAGCAGTGAAGGCCTCAGGTCTTGGAGTTTTCTTTGATGAATGAACTGATTCAACCTCATTTGTTACTAATCTGTTTGTATTTTCTATTTCTTCATGATTTTTGTCTTTTTGTTATTGTTTTAGTTTTTTCTTTCCAAAGGTTTTGGGGAGCAGGTGTTGACTAGTGAGGGTTCTTCAGAGGGACAGATCTAATAGGAGATACACACACACACACACACACACACACACACACACACACACATACACACATACACACACACATATACATATATATATATATATATATATATGAAGAGGAGTTTATTAAGTATTAACTCACATGATCACAAGGTCCCACAATAGGCCATCTGCAAGCTGAGGAAGAAGGAGAGCCAGTTTGAGTCTCAAAACTGAAGAACCTGGAGTTTGATGTTTGAGGGCAGAAAGCATCATTCAGCACAGGAGAAAGATGTAGGCTTAGAGGCTAGGCCAGTCTACTCTTTCCATATTTTTCTGCTGCTTTTATATTCTAGCTGGCAGCTGATTAGATGGTACCCACCCTGATTAAGGGTGAGTCTGCCTTCTCCAGGCCACTGACTCAAATGTTAATCTCCTTTGGCAATACCCTCACTGACACACCCAGGATCAATACTTTGCATCCTTCAATCCAATCAAGTAGACAGTATTAACTATCACAAGTCCACTCATTGTCAACTCGAACCCATACACATCTCCTGAGATCATATATAATCTTCAAATAAAGACAATAGTAAGATCATAATTACACCTAACATAATACCTTGTATAACCAGAAATGTATCAATCCCAAACTCAAATACTATTACATAATGTTAATAATTCTTAAATGTTAATATGAAGTCAATAAATCTTATGTCACACGAAAAAGGAGAAAGAAAATAAAATGAATATATTTTCATAGTTCAGATGTGTACATACATACACAAACAAACATGTTTTTAACAAAAAAAGGAGAAAATACTCATGACAATTATAGTCCTTGTTTCTGCAGTTGGCCACATGGTCATTGCTTGTATTGATGACTACCTTCTTTTTCTATCCATTCTGTCTTCCATTTCCCTTCAGCAAGTACCTCAACAGGTCATGGGTTTTTTCCTGGTGGAGTGACTCAAACTTTCACTTCTTAAGGGTCTGAGCCATTTGAAGTCCTACCTGAATTGGGCTGTTGTAGTTTCCCATTGACCTTAATCACAGGGAATGAAAATACTAAGAGATACCCTCATGGATCTCCTGTATTCTATGCATATTCTTTCTTACCTCTGTTGTAGAGTAGTAGACTGATTTCATCTTGATGGTCTGGGTCAGTCACCCCAGCCAACACTTTAACTCCCTTTTTAGCCTGTTGACTTAAAGGTAGGAGGAGCCCAAAGTGTCCAGATGCCAATCTTAACTTCCTGGTAGCAGCATCTCTCCCTCTGGAATTAGATCTCTAGGCTAGCAGAACATAAAGCCACAGGAATAGGAAGCAAAGGGGTGATAGTCAGTGGTGCCACTTCCACTTCCATCCCTTGATTCCTGGACCCATGAATCCTGGCTATGGAAGAAACATATTGGCCGCTGATTCAGAGCATACACAGACTTCTGGAGAACTTTGCCCCCCAGCTCTGCAGAGTATTGTCACCTAGTTGGCATTGTAATTGTGACTCCAAAGGCCATTCCACTGTTCTGTAAATCCAAGTGATTTAGGATGTTGGGGAACATAGTAAGACCAGTGAATTCCTTGAACATGAGCCCACTGCCACACCTCTTTAGCCATAAACTTAGAGGCAATGCTGTGTGGCATACTGTGACAGTAGATAATGCATTCCATGAGCCTAGTGATAGTAGTCTTGGCAAAAGCATTGTCTGCAGAATAGGCAAACCCATATTTGGAGTAAGCATCTATTCCACTGAGGACAAATCTCTGCCCTTACCATGATGGAAGAGGTCCAATATAATTAACCCACCACAACCAGGTAGCTTGCTGATCAACCCAAGTAATGGTGCCATATCAAAGGCTCACTTTTAGTCTCTGCTGCTGGAAAATTGGGCAGTCAGCAGTCACTGTAGCTAGGTCAGCTTTGGCGAGTAGAAGTTCATGTTGCTGAGCCCATGCATAACCTCGGTACCTGCCACCATGGTCGCTTTGTTCTTGGGCCCATTGGGCAATGTCAGGGGTGGCTGGGGAAAGAGGCTGAGTGGTGTCCATAGAAGAGGTCATCATATTCACTTGATTATTAAATTCCTTCTCTGCTGAGGTCACCTGTTGGTGAGCACTCAGGTTCAGAGAGGTCCATCCACATAACTCTTCCTCAAATTTCGTTGTCACCAATTTTCCAATCATGCTTCTTCCAAGTCCATGACCATCCAGCCAAACCGTTGGCTACAGCCCATGAATCGGTATATAATCACACATCTGGCCATTTCTTCTTCCATGAAAAGTACAAAAACAGGTGCACTTCTCAACATTCTGCTCATTGGGAAGATTTTCCTTCACCACTGTCCTTCAGGGATGTTTTAGAAAGAGGCTTTAGTGCAGCAGCTGTCCAATTTTGGGTGGTACCTGCATAGCATGCAGAACCATCTGTGAATCAGATCCTAGTCTCTTCCTCTGTCAACTGATCATAGGGAACTTCCCATAAGGCCATTGGTGCAGGCTGGGTGAGAGAAGGCAAGGTGGCTGGAGTACAGACCAGGTCATTTGAGCCACTTCCTCATGTAACTTGTGCTTTTAGGACCTGCTTAAGCTTGATCACATATATACCACTTAAATTTAATGAGGGATTGCTGCTGTGCACAACCCATTTTATGGCTAGGTGGGTCAGAAAGCACCCAGTTCATGATAGGCAGTTCAGGTGGCATGGTGCCTTGAGGAACCATAGGGAAACATTCAGTTTCCACCAAAGCCCAGTAACAGGCCAAGAGCTGTCTCTCAAAAGGAGAATAGTTATCTGCAGAAGATGGCAGGGCTTTGCTATAACATTCTAGAGGACTCTGCTGTGATCCACCTGTGGGGGCCTGCCAAAGGCTCCAAAAAGCATCCCTATCTGCCACTTACACCTCAAGCACCATTGGATCTGCTGGGTCATATGGCCCAAGTGGCAGAGCAGAGCAACTTACATAGCAGACTGGACCTGTTGTAGAGCCTTCTCCTACCTGGACTCCACTCTAAACTGGCAGCCTTTTGGGTCACTTGATAAATGGGCCAGAGTAACACAGTCAAATGAAGAACGTGTTACCTCCAAAATCCAAATACATCCACTAGGTGTTATGCCTCTTTCTTGGTTGTAGGAGGGGCCAAATGCAGCAACTTATTTTTCACTTTGGAAGTAATATCTCAACAGGCCCCACACCACTGGATCCCTAGAAATTTTACTGAGGTGGAAGGTCCCTGAAATTTAGTCAGATTTATTTCACATCCTTTGGCATGGAAATGTCTCACCAATAAGTCTAGTGTGTTTGCTGCTGGATCCAATCAGCATAATGTGATCAGTGTAATAGACTAGTGTGATATCTTGCAGAAGCAAAACATGATCACAGTCTCTCTGAATAAGATTATGACACAAAGCCAGAGAGTTGATATATCCCAGAGGTAAGACAATAAAGGTATATTGCTGAAAGCCAGCTGCTTCTTGTGGGCTTTATGGACAGGAATGGAGAAAAATGCATTTGCCAAGTTAATGACTGCATACCAGGCACCAGGAGATGTATTAATTTGCACAAGCAATGAAACCACATCTGGTACAGCAGCTGCAGTTGGAGTCACCACTTGGCTAAGTTTACGATAATCCACTGTCATTCTCCAAGATCCATCTGTTTTCTGAACAGGCCAAATGGGAGAGTTGCACAGGGATGTGGTGGGAATGACCACCCCTGTGTCTTTCAAGTCCTTGATGGTGGCACTAATCTTTGCCATCCCTCCAGAGATGTAATATTGTTTTTTATTTACAATTTTTCTAGGTAAAGGCAACTCTAATAGCTTCCATTTGGTCTTTCCCACTATCATAGCCCTCACTCTACCAGTCAGGGAGCCAATGTGGGGGTTCTGCCACCTGCTAAATATGTCTCTGCCAATTTTGCATTCCAACACTGGGGAAATGATTACAGGATTGAGTCCAGGAACCCATTGGAACCACTGCCAGTCAGACTGGGGCTAAAACTCCATTAATTACCTGGTCTCCATAAGACCCTACATTAACTGGAAGAACAAAATGACGTTTTGGGTCCTCTGGAATCAATGTTAGCTCAGAGCCAGTGTCCAGTGGTCCCTGAAATACCTGATCATTTCCCTTTCCCTGGAAGTCTCCTTGGGGAAGGATGGGAGAAGGATTAACAGCATAAATTGTCAGTAGTGTAGTGGGGTCCTTCTCCAAGGGGACCAGCCTCCCCTTCATTCAAAGGGTTCTGGGTCTGTAAACTGGCTTAAGTCTGGAAATTGATTGAGGGGCCATGATTCTCTGTTTTTATAATTCAAATTAGTCTTTTGTCCATTCGACCTAGAAGTTTTCTGCTTGTGTAAATTAAGTAGGAATGCAGTAGGCTTCCTATCAATTTTACATGAAAGAACACTGTGATTAAATTGGCCAATGCCAGAACTCTACACAAGTCAGAGTATTGTAATTGCTGCCTTACCTCTGCTGTTCATTACAGTGGCTATGCCCACCTTGATTTTTGACGGTTGAGTGCCACCACTTGGCTTCTGCCACCTGGGATCTAGTTATTCCCATTATATTTAAATTTTGTAGTTGAGTGACTGTACTTCCCACCATTAGATCTGACATACAGAGAAGAGCAATTACAAGGCTCTTCAGAGATGCAGGTGTTGACCTCACAAACTTATTTCCCAAGGCATCGGTCAAGGGTATATCTTCTAGACCCTCCCAGCTGGGATGAGTAGGTCTAAAATGACTAATCCACTCCATCATTCTGATCTTCTTAAGTCTTGGGATTCCTTTCTCTACGTTAAACCAAGGGAGATCAGGCATTTTCAGCTCACTCACTGTGGTCCATCTTTTAATCCATATTTCTCCTAACTAAGCAAATAAGTTATTAGAACTTTTTATTTTATTTTAATTTTTGAGATAGAGTCTTGCTCTGTCACCCAGGCTATAGTCCAGTGGCATGAACTTGGCTCACTTTAACTTCCACCTCACAAGTTCAAGTGATTCTTCTGCCTCAGCCTCCTGACTAGCTAGCATTATAGGCACCCAGATAATTTTTATATTTTTAGTAGAGATGGCATTTAGCCATGTTGGCCAGGCTGGTCTTGAACTCCTGACCTCAGGTGATCTGCCCATCTTGGCCTCCCAAAGTGCTAGAATTACAGGTGTGAGCCAACATGCTAGGCCTATTAGAATTTTTTTTTAACTCCTCAAGCTGCAACATTAACTGCAGAGTTCCTACTCAGTGGGCCCAAATCAATCAATTCAGCCTGATCCAACTCTATGCTCCTTCCACCATTATCCCACACCATTAATATTCATTCCCACACTTGTTCTCCAGATTTCTGCTTATATAAATTAGAAAACTCAAGCTACACTTCTTTTCAAGTGTAGCATAACCTCCTCATTGGTCATACTCTGAACCCCACCTCTAGCAGCCCCCTGGGACTTTAGTCTAGTTATAGGTATAGGGGCAAACAGGGGTGTTAGGGTTGGCTTGTGAGGAGAATCAACATTATGTTGCCTGGCAACTTCCTCAGGGGAGGCCATCACTATTTCCTCGGGCAGCACAGTGTTTATCTCCTCAGAAAAAAGTAGAAAGGCTGATGCCAACTACTAGAGATGGGGAACCTGTTTCTTCTGGCAAGAAAGGTTCATTAATGTTTACAAACTCAGTATTCCCAGCTTCATCAGGGTTCTCCCATATGTCCCCATTCCAAGTTGCAGGGTCTGATTCTTTTCCAATCAATGCCCTCGCTTTAATGGTAGACACCTGGTGAAGCTGTGCATGCACCTTTCCTTGCAGGTCAGCCACTCGCATGATAAGAGTTTGTGTCTTGTTTTCCACAATTTCAGCTCTTTCTCTGTAGGAGATAAGACTCTCACCCAGGGCAATGTAAGCAGCTTTGAAGCTCAGTATCTACTTCTGAAACTGGGAGTTAAATTCCCTGAGTTCATCATTTTCTTTCATCATTTTGTCCACTGAACTAAAAGCAACCAACCAGCTTCAATACCTTTTTTGGTTCACATACAGTCAAAGGTGTTACATATAGAGTCACTAAACTCTTTGCCTGTCATGAGCAGTCACTTAGGAGTGTCCAATGCATTTATTTCTCATAACTCTGTTTATAAACTGTTCACACCAAGGACTATCAGTGTTCTCCATACCATTAGAAATAGAGTCCTTAGCATTTTGGGGTTTAATAATATTAAGCAGCCAAATCCAGAAACCCCAAAACCAATGAAAGAGCACCATCCTTTATATTCTGTTTCTCAAGAACCAATCCTGGTACCAAAATCTGTAACAGTCAGTGTTCTCTAGAGCAAAAGAACTAACAAGATAGATAGACAGATAGACAGGAGAGTTTATTAAATATTATCTTAAACAATCACAATGTCCCACAATAGGCCAACTGCAAGCTGAGGAGCAAGGAGAGCCAGTCGTAGTCCCCAAGCTGAAGAATTTGGAGTCTGATGTTCAAGGGCAGAAGCATCCAGCACAGAAGAAAAATATAAGCTAGGAGTCTAGGCCAGTCCAGTCTTTTCATATTTTTCTACCTGCTTTATATTCTAGCCATGCTGGCAGCTGATTATATGGTGCCCACCTAGATTAAATGTGGGCTCACCTTTCTAACCCGCTGACTCTAATGTTAATCTCCTTTTGCAACACACTCACAGGCACACTCAAGATCAGTACTTTGCATTCTTCAATCCAATCAAGTTGACACTCAGTATTAATCATCACAAGTTGGTATTTGGTTGCATAAGTAAGTTCTTTCTTTAGTGGTGATTTGTGGGATTTTGATGCACCCATCACTGGAGCAGTATGCACTGAACCCAATTTGTAGTTTTTTATACCTTGCCCTCATCCCACCTTTTACCCTGAATCCCCATAGTTTATTATATCATTCTTAGGCCTTTGCATCTTCATAGCTTAGCTCCAACATATGAGTGAGAATATAAAATGTTGAGTTTTCCATTCCTGAGTTACTTCACATAGAATAATAGTCTCCATTTCCATTCAGGTTGCTGCAAATGCCATTAGTTTGTTCCTTTTTATGACTGAGTAGTATTCCATCATAAAATAGGCACATAGACCAATGGAACAGAATAGAGAACCCAGAAATAAATCTAAATATTTACAGCCAACTGATCTTTGACAAAGCAAACAAAACCATAAATTGGGGAAAGGATACCCTGTTCAAAAAATGATGCTGGGATCACTGGAAAGCCACACGAAGGAGAAAGAAACTGGATATTTGTCTGTCACTTTAATATGAAATCAACTCAAAATGAATCAAGGACTTAAATCTAAGACTTGAAATTGTAACGCCTTCATTTAATCTTCTGAAGATTGCTGAGGCTTGTTTTGTTTACTAACATATGATTTATTTTGGAGAATGTTCCATGTGGTCTTTAGAAGAATCTGTATTCTGTTGTTTTTTGTTGGTAGGAATATTCTATACATGTCTGTTAGATCCATTTTGTCTTAAGTGTTTTTTGAGCCAAATTTTCCCTTATTAATTTTCTGTTTGTAAGTAGGGTATTGAAAGAAGGGCATTGAAGTCCCACCTTGTTATTTTATTGTGACCTCTCTCTTTAGATATCCTTTTGTCTTTTTTTTTTTAACATTTTTTTGACTTAAAGTTTACTTTTTTTATTCCCACATTCCTTGTGAATACAAAAGTTTAAATAAAGTATAGCTATGCTGTCTCTCATCCTTTTATGTTCCTTCACTTTCAGTCTATATGTGCCCTTAATAGTAAAGTCAATCTCTCTTTAGTAACAAGTAGGTGTTTTTTTTTTTTATTTATTTTTTATCCATTCAGTAACTCTATTTCTTTTTGTTGAATAATGTAATAAATTTACACTCCAGGTAATTTCGGATGAGTAAGGACTTACTACTGTCACTTTGTTTTCTGATTATTTTGTAGATATTTTGATTTTTCTTTCTTGCTTGCTGTCTTTCTTTGTGGTTCAATGGTTCTCTGTAGAGGTTCATGCTTTAAAACCTGTGTAATTCCTGCTTTGAATGCAGTGATTCACGCATTGAATTCTATTTTTTGTCTTGTGCTCTACTAAATATTTTTGCCTATTTGTTACCATGTTATTTGCTAGAACATCTTGTACTTATTGCATTCTAGTTCAGTCTGATAGCAACTTAAATTTTATTGTATACAACAGCTCTGCACTGTTACTCTTCCTCCCTTCACAGTTTATGTTTTTGATGCCAGAATTGATATCGTTTTTATCATGTATCCCTTGATAATTTATTTTAGCTGTAGCTGTTATTAACAGTTTTGCATTTTACTTCCCATACTAGGAATACTATTGCCTTGCACACCTTACACACACACCATTAAAATCCTAGAGTATTCTGAAGATGGCTGTGTTTTACTTCTACCATTAACTTTTGTGCTTTTGTATATTATTATTACAATCTAAATATTAATAAATCCCATTAAGATTACTGTAAGGCAGGTCTAGTGGTGTTAAACTCCCTTAGCTTTTGTTTGCCTACAAAAGTTCTTATTTTTCCATGACTCTGAAAAGACAGTTTTACTGGATAAAGTATTTCTCATTAGCAGTTTTCATTTTTATTTAGCATTTGAATATATTATTTAAATTTCTACTGGCCTGTAGGGCTTTTTCTTAGAAATATGTTGATAGTTCTATTGCCATTCATTTATACAAAATGTTTGTCTGATTTCTTGCTGCTCTCAGAATATTTTGCTTTTGATTTTGACAGTTTGAGTATTATGTATCTTGATGTAGTCTTCTCTGGGTTGAGTTTGATTGAACTCTGTGCTTCCTCTACCTGCGAGTTTACATCTATCTTTAGATTAGGGAAATTTTCAACCACTATTTCTCTAAATGTGATTTCTGGCCCCTGTTCTCTTTCTTCTTCTGCAACTCTTGGGCAAAGACTTTTTGAAGGTGTCTGAAATTTTAAAGGACTTTCTTTACTCTTTTTTGTTATTTTGTCTTATCCCCTGACTGTATTATTGCAAATTGCTGTTTTCCACTCACTGATCCTTTCTTTTGTTTGATCTTCTCTGCTGTTTGAGTTTTCTATTGAGTTTTTCAGTTTGGATGTATTTTTTAATCTCTAAGATTTCTATCTGATTTTTTTTTTATTGATTCTGTTTCCTTGTCAAACCAATTATTTTGTGTATTGTTTTCCAAACTTTATTAAGTGTTTCATTCATATATTCTTGTACTTTACTGAGCTTTTTAAATGAACATTATTTTGACTTCTTTTTCAGTCATTTCATTGATGATATTCATTTCTTTTGGATTTATTATTGTAGCTTTATTATACATTTGGAAATGTTATGATTCCTTAATTCCTCATAATTCTTGTTTCTTTACATTGTTGTCTGTACATTTGAGGAGACATCCTTCTCTTTTGTTTTTTTTTGATGTTTTTTTTGTCAGGGATAGATCTTAACTATTTAATAAAGTCTGTGATTCTGGAAGGGTCAATCTGGTAATGACCCTGGCCTGGTAGAACTTGCTGTCAGTTTTCTAGTTGGCATGGCTGCTACCTTTGCCATGATGTCAGGTGGAGCTTGTGGTTGGGCTCTACTATCAGGCAGAGCTTCTGTTTTGATTCTGAAATATCCTCTGGTCAGGCTGGTCACAGAATGTAATCCCTGGCTGGGCAGTTCTGCTATTTGGGATCTGCAATTGGGCAGGACTGCCAGTTGTGCTTTGAGTTAGGTGTAGCTGCTACGTGGAGAGACAAATAGGACCAGAGTCTATACTCATTAACACTGGAAGACTGAGAATGGCCTGTTAGGTTGAAGCCATGGGGTGAGCTTTTGGCCAAGTTGAGTGGCTGTTTGACTTTCCAGGTCAAACCAGTGTAGCCCCTTTATTTCTCTGGGATGTATGGAGATAGAAGTCTCCCTGGCTAGGCAAGGTCATTGGGTGGGCTTCTGTGCTGAGTGGAGCTACTGCATAACTTCCCAGGTCAAATCAATTTAGCCTTTGTGCTTTTTTTTTTTTTTTTTTTCTTCATAGAGGTGGGGGTCTTTCTGTCTTGGTCAATTTATGGGCGTGGAAACTAGCTGCCTAGGGACCCAAGGTAAGTTAAACTTTCCACCATACTTTTGAAGACAGCCAGATCAGTTTCATAAGTGGGCTGTGAAGTTGACTGGTAACTTTAATCTGGTGCCATAACTGGCAGGAAAACAGAGCAACCGCCAAGACCTCCATCTCCCTTCTTCATTACTGTCTGACTGAGTATTCTTGCCAGGCTGTTTCCCCAGTGCTCTCCATGAGGTGAACTTAGCATAGACTTTCTGGGAAGTATCTAGGAATTCTAGGGAAACTAGATGACTACCTGTCATTTTTCCTTCCTTTGTAGAAAATGTGAATCAGGAAAGTCCTCTGTCCCCTATTGTGCTGACTTGGGGAAGGGAATAAAGTGGGTCAGTTGAACTAAAACCATTCTTCTTACCCTTCTAATTCAGATATAATTCTGTTCTATGGAATTCATCAGTATTCAGGCATATTTCAAAGTATTGGAGTTTTCAGAAGGTTATTTTGGTCTGTGGAAAGTTGCTAGTTGAACTTTCTGTTGGGGGTGGAAAGTGGAACTTGAGAGTTTGTTTTTGCCATCGTGCTGATGTCCCTCTTTAATCTTCTGTATCAGTATTGATGTATATATAGTAGCTTACTCAAATTTTGATTGGAATTCTGTGAATTTATAAATCAAGTTGGGAATAATTTATTCAATAGTGTTATCTTCTAATCCATGAAAACAGACTATTTCTCAATTTATATGGATGTTTGATTTGTGTGTGTATGCGTATATGTGTGTGTGTGTGTGTGTGTGTGTGTATATATATATATGTACATATATATATATATATATTTTATTGTACTTTAGGTTCTGGGATACATGTGCAGATCATGCAGGAGTGTTGCATAGGTAAATACATGGCAATGTGGTTTGCTGCCTCCATCCCCCTGTCACCTGTATCTGACATTTCTCCCCATGTTATCCTTCTTCAACCTCCCTACCCCCATTGCTCCCTCCAGTCCCCCCCAACAGACCCCAGTGTGTGATGCTCCCCTCCCTGTGTCCATGTGTTCTCATTGTTAAATATCCACCTTTGAGTGAGACCATGTGGTGCTTCATTTTCTGTTCTTGTGTCAGTTTGCTGTGAATGATGGTTTCCATATTCATCCATGTCCCTGTAAAGGACATGAACTCATTGTTTTTTATGGCTGCATAGTATTCCATGGTGTATATGTGCCACATTTTACTTGTCCAGTCTATCATCGATGGACATTTGGGTTGGTTCCAGGTCTTTGGTATTGTAAACAGTGCCGCAATGAAATGTGCGTGCATGTGTCTTTATAATAGAACAATTTATAATCCTTTGAGTATACACCCAGTAATGGGATTGCTGGATCAAATGGAATTTCTATTTCTAGGTCCTTGAGGAATCACGACACTGTCTTCCACAACGGTTGAACTAATTTAGACACCAACCAACAGTGTAAAAATGTTCCTTTTTCTCCACATCCTTTCCAGCATCTGTTGTCTCCAGATTTGTTAATGATTGCCATGCTAACTGGCATGAGATGGTATCTCAATGTGGTTTTGATTTGCATTTCTCTAATGACCAGTGATGATGAGCATTTTCTCATATGTTTGTTGGCTTCATATATGTCTTATTTTGAAAAGTGTCTGTTCATATCCTTTGCCCACTTTTGAATGGGTTTGTTTGTTTTTTTCTTGTAAATCTGTTTTAGGTTTTTGCAGATTCTGGATATTAGCCCTTTATCAGATGGGTAAATTGCAAAAAGTTTTTCCCATTTTGTTGGTTGCTGGGTCACTCTAATGATTGTTTCTTTTGCTGTACAGAAGCTCTGGAGTTTAATTAGATCCCACTTGTCTATTTTTGCTTTGGTGCCAGTTCTTTTGGTGTTTTAGTCATGAAGTACTTGCCTATACCTATGCCCTGAATCGTTTTGCCTAGATTTTCTTCTAGAGTTTTTATGGTGTTAGCCCTTGTGTTTAAGTCTTTAATGCATATGGAGTTAATTTTAGCATAAGGTGTCAAGAAGGGGTCCAGTTT
Organism: Sapajus apella; assembly: GCF_009761245.1. Lineage (NCBI taxonomy): Eukaryota > Metazoa > Chordata > Mammalia > Primates > Cebidae > Sapajus > Sapajus apella. Next base: position 17,852,154 of record NW_022436958.1, read on the forward strand.
CTGTTTCTGCACATTGCTAGCCATTTTTCCCAACACCCTTTATTAAACAGGGAATCCTTTTCCTATTGCTTGTTTTTGTCAAAGATCAGTTGTAGATGTGTGGCATTGCCTCCAAGGCCTCTGTTCTGTTCCACTGGTCTATATCTCTGTTTTGGTACCAGTACCATGCTGTTTTGATTACTGTAGCCTTGTAGTATAGTTTGAAGTCAGGTAGCATGATGCCTCCAGCTTTCTTCTTTTTGCTTAGAATTGTCTTGGCTACGTGGGCTCTCTTTTGGTTCCATATGAAGTTTAACATGGTTTTTTCCAGTTCTGTGAAGAGGGTCATAGGTAGCTTGATGGAGATAGCATTGAATGTATAAATTACTTTGGGCAGCATAGCCATTTTCATAATGCTGATTCTTCCTAACCACGAGCATGGAATGGTTTTCCATCTGTTTGTGTCTTCTGTTATTTCCTTGAGCAGTGGTTCCTAGTTCTCCTTGAAGAGGTCCTTTACATCTTTTGTTAGTTGTATTCCTAGGTATTTTATTCTCTTTGTAGCAATTGTGAATGGGAGTTCGCTCTTAATTTGGTTCTCTTTTAGTCTGTTATTGGTGTATAGGAATGCTTGTGATTTCTACACATTGATTTTGTATTCTGAGACTTTGCTGAAGTTGCTTATCAGTTTAAGGAGATTTTGGGCTGAGATGATGAGGTCTTCTAAATATATAGTCATGTCATCTGCAAATAGAGATGATTTGACTTCCTCTTTTCCTAAATGAATACCCTTTATTTCGTTTTCTTGCCTGATTGCTCTGGCTGGAACTTCCAATACTATATTGAATAAAAGAGGTGAGGGAGGGCATCCTTGTCTAGTGCTAGATTTCAAAGAGAATGCTTCCAGTTTTTGCCCATTCAATATGATATTGGCTGTGAGTTTATCATCAGTAGCTTTTATTATTTTGAGATATGTTCCATTGATGTATAGTTTATTGAGAGTTTTTAGCATAAACAGCTGTTGAATTTTATCAAAGGCCTTCTCTGCATCTTCTATTAAGATAATCATATGGTTTTTGTCTTTGGTTCTGTTTGTGTGATGGATTGCATTTATAGACTTGTGTATGTTGAACCAGCCTTGCATCCCTGGGATGAAGCCTACATGATTATGATGGATAAGCTGTTTGATGTGCTGTTGCACTCGGTTTTGCCAGTATTTTATTGAACATTTTTGCATCTATGTTCATCATGGATATTGGCCTGAAGTTTTCTTTTTTTGTTGAGTCTCAGCCAGGTTTGGTATCAAGATGATGTTGGTCTCATGAAATGATTTGGGAAGGATTCCCTCTTTTTGGATTGTTTGGGATAGTTTCAGAAGAAGTGGTACCAGCTCCTCTTTGTACATCTGGTAGAATTCGGCTGCGAACCTATCTGGATCTGGGCCTTTTTTTGGTTGTTAGGCTATTATTCCTGCCTCAACTTCAGCCCTTGTTATTGGTCTATTCAGGGTTTCAACTTCTTCCTGGGTTAGGCTTGGGAGGGTGCAAGTGTTCAGGAATTTATCCATTTCTTCCAGCTTCACTTGTTTATGTGCATAGAGTTGTTTGTAGTAATCTCTGAAGGTAGTTTTTATTTCTGTGGAATCGTTGCTGATATCCCCTTTATTGTTTTTTTATTGCATTTATTTGAGTCTTCTCTCTTTTCTTTTTTATTAATCTGGCTAGCATTCTATTTTGTTGATCTTTTCAAAAAACCAGCTTCTGGATTTATTGGTTTTTTGAAGGTTTTTTTTGTGTGTGTGTTTGTGTCTCTATCTTCTTCAGTTCTGCTCTGTTCTTAGTTTTTTCTTACCTTCTGGTAGCTTTTGATGTTTTTTTTGACCTTGCTCCTCCAACGCTTTCAATTTTGATGATAGCATATCGATTTTAGATCTTACCTTGCTTCTCACGTGGGCAAGTATTGCTATACATTTCCTTCTAGACACTGCTTTAAATATGTCCCAGAGATTCTGGTATGTTGTATCTTTGTTCTCACTGGTTTCAAAGAACATCTTTAATTCTGCCTTCATTTCATTGTTTATCCAGTCAACATTCAAGAGCCAGTTGATCAGTTTCCATGATGTTGTGCGATTCTGATTTAGTTTCTTAATCCTGAGTTTTAATTTGATTGCACTGCAGTCTGAGATACTGTTATGAATTCCATTCTTTTGCATTTGCTGAGGAGTGATTTACTTCCAATTGTGTGGTCAATTTTAGAGTAGGTACAATGCAATACTGAGAAAAATATATATTCTGTGGATTTGGGGTGGAGAGTTCTATAGATATCTATTAGGTTTGCTTGGTCCATATGTGAGTTCATGTCTTGAAAATCTTTGTTAATTTTCTGTCTTGTTGATCTGTCTAGTATTGACAGTCGAGTGTTAAAGTCTCCCACTATTATTGTGTGGGAATCTAAGTGTCTTTGTAGGTTGTTTAGAACTTGCTTTATGTATCTGGTTGCTCCTGTATTTGGTGTGTATATATTTAGGATAGTTAGCTCTTCATATTGCATTGATCCTTTTGCTATTATATAATGCCCTTCTTTGTCTCTTTTGTTCTTTGTTGGTTTAAAATCCATTTTATCAGAGACTAGGATTGAAACTCCTGCTTTTTTTTGCTCTCATTTGCTTGGTAAATCTTCCTCCATCCCTTATTTTGAGCCTGTTTGTGTCCTTGCACGTGAGATGGGTTTCCTGAATACAGCACAGTGATGGGTTTTGACTTTTTACTCCATTTTGCCAGTCGGTATCTTTTGACTGGAGCATTTAGCCCATTTACATTTAAGGTGAATATTGTTATGTATGAATTTGATCCTGCCCATTTTGATGCCAGCTGGTTGTTTTGACTGTTAGTTGACACAGTTTCTTCATTGTGTCAGTGGTCTTTACCATTTGGTATGTTTTTGGAGTGGCTGTTACTGGTTGTTCATTTCTATGTTTAGTGCATCTCTCAGGAGCTCTTGTGAGGCAGGCCTGTTGGTGACGAAATCTCTCAGCAGTTGTTTGTTCATAAGGGATTTTATTTCTCCTTCTCAAATAAAGCTTAGTTTGGCTGGATATGAAATTCTAGGTTGAAAGGTCTTTTCTTTAAGGATGTTAAATATTGGCCCCCACTCTCTTCTGGCTTGTAGGGTTTCTGCCAGGAGATTGGCTGTGAGTCTGATGGGCTTCCTTTTGTGGGTAACCCGACCTTTCTCTCTGGCTGCCCTTAGCATTTTTTCCTTCATTTCAACCCTGGTGAATCTGACGATTATGTGCCTTGGGGTTTCTCTTCTTGAGGAATATCTTTGTGGTGTTCTCTATATTTCCTGAACTTGAATGTTGGCCTGCCTTGCTAGGTTGGGGAATTTCTCCTGGATAATATCCTGAAGAGTGTTTTCCAGCTTGGATTCATTCTCTCCTTCACATTTAGGTACACCTATCAACCTTAGATTAGGTCTTTTCACATAATCCCATATTTCTTGGAAGCTTTGTTCATTTCTTTTCACTCTTTTTTCTTTAACCTTGCCTTCTTGTTTTTTTTTTTTTTTTTTTTCATTTAGTTGATCTTCAATCTGATATCCTTTCTTCTGCTTGGTTGATTCGGCTATTGAAACTTGTGTATGCTTTGTGATTTGAATTTCGTAGTTTACCACATACAGGTTTTGTACATACTATGTAAGATTTATAGCTAAATATTGAAATTTTTTGGTGTATTGTAATTGTAGTTGTTAAATATTAAGAGTACATTTATTAAATGTTTATTGCCATGTTTTGACTTTTGTGTATTATCCTTGTTTCTTGAGATTTTGCTGTAGTCATTTATTGGTATTAGGATTTTTTTTTTCTATTGCACATACATTGTGATTTTCTTCATAGACAATATGTCATGTGCAAGTAATGACAATTTTATTTTTTTCTTTCCAATCCATGAAACTGGTCTTTCTTTTTTTCTGCCATATTGATCTGAATTTCAGTAGTGTTGACTAGAAGAGGTAGGAGAGGAATTCCTTTCCTTGATTCCAACCTTTTGCAGGAAACTTTCTAGTCTTTTAAGGTTTCTTTTGTTGGTATAGGTTTTTGTACACATTTTTATCAAGTTGAGGAATTTCTAAAATATAATTTTTTTTTTTTTTTTTTTTTTTTTTTTTTTTTTTTTTTTGTGAGACAGAGTCTTGCTCCGTCCCTAGGCTGGATTGCAGTGGCGCAATCTCAGCTTACTGCAAACTCTGCTTCCTGTTTCAAGTGATTCTTCTGTGTCTATCTCTGAGTAGTTGGGACTACAGGCACATGCCACTCTGCCCAGATAATTTTATTTTTGTATTTTTAGTAGAGACCGGGATTCCCCATGTTAGCCCAGAGGGTCTTGACGTCCTGACCTTGTCATCTGCCCACCTCAGCCTGAGATTACAGGCTTGAGCCACTGCACCCAGCCAATACTATTTCTTGTTTTCTATTGTCTGAAAGATTTTATGGTGAATTTCTGTTGAATGTTGAAATTTTATGCATTAGTTGATGTTTATATGCATTTTATTTTGGCCTGCCTCTGTGGTGGATTTCATTGATGCTTCAAATGTTGAAACATTCGTATATACCTGGATTAAATTACATTTGTTTGTGGTATATGCCTATTTATTATATTTTTATTATAAATAGATTGAAATAATATTTTTATTATAAATAAATTTAAGTAATCTATTTAAGTTAAAAATGGCTTCAGTTTTTATTGAGAATGGGTTTAGATTGTTGCTATTTTAGTAACATTTTGTTGAGCATTTCTGTGTCTATATTCCTAAGAGGTATTGGTACATAATTTTTCTTTTTGTGCTATTTTTTTCTGGTTTGGTATTAAGGTGATGCTGGTATCATAAAATATTTTAGTACCTATTTCCTCTGCTTCTGTTTTCTGGAAAAAAGTGTGAGGAATTGGTATTCTTTTTTCTTAAATATTTGGTAGAATCCACCAGTGAAACTACTTGTGCCTGGTGCTTTCTTCTTTGGAAGTACAATTATTGATTCAACTTCTACAATAGGTAGATGAGTATTCAGGATATGTATTTTTCCTTGTGTGGATTTTGATAATTTGTGTATTTCAAGAATTTTTTTTCATTGCAACTGAATTATAAACTTAATAAATTTAGTCTTGTTTATACTATTTTTTATTGTCCTTTTGATGTTTATAACGTCAGTATAAGTAATGGTTTTTCTTAAACTAAGTAGTGCAGGAAACACTAACAGGATAAATACTAAAAATGTACATTTAGTCATTTTGTATTCAAACTTTAGAAAACTAAAGACAATTTGAAAACCTTGAAGGCATCCGGGGTGGCAGGTAATTAAAAGGTAACCTCACCTATACAGGAATATGGATAATAAACACAGCAAATTTCCCAATGTATGTGAATGAGAAGAGAATGGAATGAATTATTGAAGCATTGAAGGAAAAATGAATAACTTTATATCTAATGAAATTATCTTTCAAAAGTAAAGAATTAATAAACATTTTTAAACAAAAAAAAACTGAAGGAAATTTTGCTAGCAGAGTTGTGTATAATAAATTTTATAATCTATAGACACTTCTGAGATCAAGAATGGGACTGTGATCAACTGAAACACAGAGATGCATAGGTATGCTTTTATGATGTCAGCATTGAGTTTTTATTCATGTGGACATAGTGTGTATTTCTAGAAAGTTGTATCTAAAGCTGTTCAAGTAATGTTTCCCTGTGTATGCTGCTACTATGGCTCAGTCTAGGCTGAGCTTCAAATATTTGCAGGATGGGGATCAAGATGACAAATATAGATACTTCTACTTGTGTAAATATTTCCTATTTATAAAGTCAATAGAAAACTATTAAATATGTATTATACCCTTTTAAAAAGCCACAGGAAATATAACTACATGCTTAATAAAATGGCTAAAGTTAGAATGAATGATAATATCTTATCCTGGAAAAGATATGGGGAGCAGCTTGAACTCTTACACATTTTCTAGTGGAAAAGTGACTTAGAGAAGGGTTTGTCATTTCTTTTTTTTTTTTTTTTTTTGGTTTGTCATTTCTTATAAGGTTAAGAAATGTACTATCATTTAATCCAGAAAGTTTACCTTTTGCTTTTTACCAAAGGGAAATGACTATTAATACACTCAACAATATAGATGTATCTTAAAATGCTGGCCGGGCACAGTGGCTCACACCTGTATTCCCAGCACTTTGGGAGGCCGAGGCGGGTGGAACACAAGGACAAGAGATCGAGACCATCCTGGCCAACATGGTGAAATCCCGTCTCTACTAAAAAAAAGAAAAACACAAAAATTAGCTGGGTGTGGTGGTGTGTGCCTTAGTCCCAGCTACTCAGGAGGCTGAGGTAGGAGAATTGCTTGAACCCAGGAGGCAGACGTTGCAGTGAGCCAAGATTGCGCCACTGCACTCCAGAGTGAGACTCTGTCTCAAAAAAAAAAAAAGGCGTTATGCTAAGGGAAGGCAATCAGACACAAAAGGCTATGTAATTCCATTTGTACAAATGCTAGAAGAAAGAAATATAAAAGATAGCAACAGAAGGCATATCAGCAGGTCTGAGAATATGTGGGGAATTCACACAGAAGGAGCACAAGGAGTCGTTTAGAGTACAATGTATATTTTCTACATTTTAATGGGAGCAGTGTTACATGGGTACATACATTTGCTTAAACTTATTGAACTACAAACATAAAATATGTTTTATTTAATTGTATTTGAACAATACTTTAAATAAAGGTAGTTTTAAAAAAATGTTTCTTAACCAAGAGGTCCAAAAATTAGAATTAAATTAGTGAGAGATCTGGGTTTTATATTTTCCTTTACATTGCTTGAAGGTGCACATAAGTAGAATCTACTTCATTATCTTAAAACGGATTTAGTATCTGGACGAGACCAATCTGGTTTACATGGATGATAAGGAAGCTGTATATCTATTATACAGATGTGATGTAAAAAAGAAATTAGAAAGAGAGATACATGTCAATAGGTTTCTAACCAGGAGGAATATGTTCATGGTCTTTGAACAATGGATTCAGAATTTGAATCGAGTATATTTGCCATTTTATATTAAACTGACTTTGATGTAGTAAAGTTTCTTTTTTTCTATTTTGTTATAGATCTGTTTACAACAAATAATATTGAAAATAAAGCCAGTGTTTAATGGACTTCATTTCCTACAGCAATAATTATACAGTTATTAAAAATGACTCTTTTTAATTGGGTGAAATATTTTGATGCCTAGACCACCTGTTTTCTATTACAACCCAAAAAAGTCATGGGATTAGAAAGTAGTAAAATATATACATTATTCTTGTAATATTATATACCTCTTATTTGTAGAGCAAATTCCATTATTTTTAATAATTCTCTGATTTAATATGAAAAATGATTCATTTGGTATTAAAGAGAGACCTTTTAAATCAATGGCCATGAGGTTAAGATGATTAAGAATATATTGTGCTCTGAAAATTCTTCAATGAAATATGATATCCTTTAATTTTAAATATATACCATAGTTTTGATTAGATGAAATTCTGAATTGAGTTTTAGGTTGCTATATAACAAATAATTAAAGTATTAAAGTACACCAAAAGGAATACTACATAAGCCTTTCTGGAGACATTTTGAACATTTAGTGGCAAATATTAATAATACGAACTCTGAGGGTAAGTTGCCCGAGTTGATTAGAATGTCACTTGGTAACTGGGAAAACTTGGAAAATGATTGAGAACAAGGGGCTTTCTCTTTTGTCACATTGGGATGATTATAAATAATGCCCATCCCATAGACTTGTTATGTAGCTTAAATGAGTTAATAGATGGAACACTTTAGAGCAGTGCCTAGCACATGAGCACAGCATAAGTAAGTATTAACGCTTTCATTATCGTATATGTTAGATAGTAACATAATTGGCTACTGAAAATTTTCTAGTGGTACTAGCGAGAAAGGGTATCAGAAGAGAAAATGAAAACTTTTGGTGGGTGAAGTAAACTATAGAATATGTTAATATATTAACCTTAGATGCAAGAAATAAGGGTAAAGGTTTTGTCAGTTTTCTTCACTAGCATACTCCAAGAATCCCAAATACAGGCAGACAAATAGTAGACAGTCAACAAATACTTGTTGAATTAAATTGAATTAAACTTTCCCAATCTTAGAAGAGTTAAATGTTCCATTATATCAAACAGTTATAATTAAATGTGTAATTTACACAAAAATAGAACTTGAAACTATTTACCGAAAGGCTACGCAAACTTAAAAGGAAATTATGAATTAGATAATCTACATGTACAAAAAGGCCAAAAAATGGCTTGGTAAGTCATTGGGAATTGACAGCAAAGAGAACGTGACAATAAGTCATTCTCATTAGATGGGAAAAAAATAGGAAGAGATGGAAAAACTCTAAGGAAAAATATTTTTGTCAATCTTAAGGTATTCACTGTTAAACTTGATGAAGTTTGGTTCCATCTTCCTTGTTTCCTTTTTGTAATAAGCATCATGAAAATATGACCAGTAAGAATGGAGACTGGTAAATAACTACAGGAAAACTAAATTTTATAACTCTGCTTTGGACCCCCACTCATACCTTTATTTAAAGTCCCAGAAAAAATGTTGTATCCGAGTAGATGCCTTCATACAATGACCTCAGATTCTTTCTTATAAGGGATACAATCTACCTTCTGTAATACCTCATCCTAGGGATTCATGACTGTTTTTCAGTGGGTAAGTATCCATTCTAGAGGGAGCACATGAGGTTAGTTAATAGACAAAGCAATAGCAAGTTGCTATTATCATGGGTTCTCTTTACCTGAGTGTGGTACTCAACACACAAAGACACTTTACCATATCATTCTCCCTTCCCTATTCTTTCATCAATCTGTTTTATCCCAAGACCACATAATTTTACTTTTTGAATTATCATAAATGATTGATAACATCATGGAGATAAATTTGCAAGACTGAATTGCAGGGTAAACTCAACTTTATTTTTTTTCCTTCTTCCCCACCCCCCGCCCCCAAGACTTGGGTTTCACCATATTGATCAGGCTGGTCTCAAACTCCTAACCTCAGGTGATCCGCCCACCTCAGCCTCCCAAAGTGCTGGGATTACAGGGTGAGCCACCATGCCCAGTCACTCAACTTTATTTTTCAACTAAAGGACAGCTAGGGTAAAAAAAAATTACTGGTGCTGAACAGTTCTCTATTCAAAACATGTTTGTACATTAGAAATAAATTAATGACTGATGAATCCACAATCTTGAGATTTTGTGACTCTCTAATTCTATAAGATGTACATGTATGTGGTTTTTGAAGGATGCAAGGTAATGTGGGCTTAATATGCAATGCATATACCAATCCAGGTTGACTTTTTTAATTCACTTGGTTTCGCATATGGTAGTGCATGAAATACCACAGTATATGGGAAAAAAGAGGCCAGAGTGAAGAAATGAGATATGAGGCAAAGAAACAATATCTGAGGGATAATGATAATGTTTTTATTATGCTGCAATGGAATAAGAACCCAAATTTGATCAATAAGCAATCTTAAATGTCATTTCGAAAAGAATACTCAGCTACACTTTAGAAGGTCATTTTTAATTGATACGTTTCCCTCTCAGGACTATAAAATAAAAAATAATATTAATTCAAATTAGCTTAGCGATACAGGGAGGATATATAAAATAACTGAAAATATAACAATATAATGATATATATTAAAGTTTACCCTCCCCAATAGCATGAATAAAGAGCCATTAAGCATAAATTACAATGGTACCTAATGGGCAGTATTAACCCATAATACAAAGGAATATAAGAGTGGTTTTAAAAAGTGACCACTGATACGTATATCTGTAGAGATCTTAAACCAATTTCTAGACATTGGAAGGTTACTGTGCCATAGTAAACTACTTTTTTGTTTTTTTGAATAAATTCATGCTAAACATTCCTCAAAAGGTTCATAATTATCTTGAAAGTCAAACTTTATTGCAGAATCTTCAGAAGTAAATTAAAACCACATCGATTTTGTTTAATGTAGCACAGGATTTAAACTAGCGACGCTTATGTAAGGAAAATTAAGTGCCTCCAGAAGTACTGGAAATATCAAATATTATAAAACAAAAAAGCATTTTTCATAAATATATTTTAGACCTTCTAAAAATATAGGAAGAAGTTTGTGTGTGTGTGTGTGTGTGTGTGTGTGTGTGTGTATACATATACATATATATATGCAGATACACACACATTAAACTTTTGGATTTGCATATATGTCTGCATACATATGCAGACATATGCAGAAATATAAACCTGCATGCATATATATATATATATATATATATACACACATACACACACACACATAAATATTTGATGTATTTGTTAAATATAATCAGGTAGACATTTTTAGGATTTTAAGAGGAAACTATAAATAGGGCAAATTTATTACTTAGAGCACTGTGTTATTTCATATGGGTTTACTATTCTATAATTATCTTAGCTTTTCTACATAAAGCACTCATAATATGCCCTTGACCTTATGATGTAACCAAATTATTTTATTAAAGCAAGGCTTACGTAATAAAGGCCAGAGTATGTTTGACAATATTCTATATAGGCCTGATGAGTTGTAAGAAAGAGTAGGTTCATTTAAAGATGCACCTACTGGTAATGTAGCTTTGTGTTAATGTTTACAACAGCATGTAAGTTTTGAAACTAGCATATTTCTTTGGCATATCAATAAATACTTGTTAAATAAGTGTTGACTTGGGTCTTGCATGTTTTGATTTTTTTTTAGTTACTAGAATATTTGAATACTTGAAAAAGGATCAGGAATAGTATATGACAATTTCTTAGATTTTAACGGCATATTGGCATTATTTAGTTTACACATTCAATTTAATTATTTTGATTGTTAAGGTAAATTTTCCTTTTTATAGTATATTTTTAGTATCCTAGTTCTTTTTTATTAGTGTTAACTAACAGAAAATGTCCAGAGGCAATGAAAAACACAAACCCAGTGTAAATTAATAATGAACAGCAAGATTTATAATGACTGTGAGGAAATACAAAGATCAGCAGCTGGTTTATACAGATGGTCAATAAAATGTTGGAATGCCCAAAGCATAAACATAAGGGTTGCCAGTAGGAGGCAGGTAGTGATTAGATATGTGATCACTGAGGTTAGCTGTTAGTTTTCGTAGAACGTTGAACTTTTTTTCTTCCACCAGAAATTTTCTTCATGAAAAAAATTATTAAAATGCTACAGTTCAAATTACAGTGCCTCTTACATCACATACACATCAGTTTATTTTGATAGCCTGAAATGGCTCCTAGAGCATCTGAAAAAATACCTGATTTAAAAATCAAGTAATCATTTAGGTCATAAGACATTATCCATTATTTGACAGCTAAATTGAATAATTTATATAATTTTATATTTCTGAATTTACTGGTTTATATGTGACCTTCCTCTCAGAATTACATCTGGTCATTTGGAAATGCAACTCTTACAATCATTTATTAGACTCATTTTTTTTAGCATCAGGGAGATCAGTGATATTTTAACCCTATTTCAAGGAATATATTCTGATTAATATCTAAAATCGAGCAATCAAATTGTACTTTTAGGATTCCACTGTATGTGCCTCACCATCCTAAACTACCTTTTATAGTTTTTGTATCCCCCACCATCCCAATTACCACACACACCAGAGTACACACATAGATACAGTACCTTAGCAAACCATATTCTATGAAAACTGGCAATGTGATTATCAGGAAAGAGAGCAAAACATAATTGTCATTTCAACTTCATCCCTATTTTGGCCCTCAGAAATGCCGTTCAGTAATTTTTTCTTCTTCTTGGTATTGTGCCAGTAATAATAATAAAAAGGTCAACCCAGTGCCCAGCATTAATAGGTAAGTACTAAAATAAAATAATACTTATATAACAATTAATGCAACGTAACAGCAAAATGTCTTGAGACGTGTAAATGCATGTTATCATCACTTTACAGCAATTTTCAAAGTGTTGAGTTTGAAACCTAGGAAATGTGGAAGATGCTTCATTGAAGTGGAAAAAATGAAATACTATTTTATGTTTATATCCTTATATATTATTTATAATATGTAAATATGTTTTTATTTATTTTTATATTTTACCTTTCAATTTTCTACTTTTGATTTAAACTGATACCTATATTAATTCCCAACAAATTCCTCCATGAGATCTCCCGATCATCAATCTTTCAATCTTCCAATCAGCTTCTTTGCAGTTCCCTTCCCAGCTGCCCAACCTGTTAGCTACTGCTCATGGGTGTTCAGGTCCCTACCTCAAGCCTTCTCTCCCTTCACACAGTGCTCAGTCAAATTTCCCCTCTGAATTTCTGCCTGATGGAAGGAATTCCTTTCACTCACTGACTTGCAGGACCAAGCATGTGTAGGGTTATAAAGAAGCAACTGCTAGCAATTGCTAACTTATCAGTGAATTCTTACTCAATGTTAGTTTACAATTTTTCTTCCTTTATTAATTGGTTATAAGGCACTCCCTATGAAATTATAGTTATGGTTGAGATAGCCAACGTCAGCAACCTCACAGAGAAGAACTATGAAAATAAATGCCTTCACCTCATTCATTTTCCGTCCGCTAATACTCTGTCATTGCCTTACCAACCAAGAGCCAAAGGGAAAGGGAGCCTGGCTGGTATGGACACAGAGGTCAGCAACCCAGGGCACAGAACTAGAGATGGTGCAGTCAGGCCTGTGGGGCCAAATAAATGGCATTCAGCATGACTGCCCTAAGCAAAGTTTCACAGTCCAGCCATAGATTTAATTTTATAACTTAAAATACCTTAGAATATTTGAGATAATCCATGTTTCTATTCACACTTAGTCCAGTATTATTTTATTGATAATTCGTAATTGTAAACTTTTGTGAAAGATATATATATTTTTACTTCCAACAGGGAGTGATTAGCATGCTAATACTTGCCTCATGTTTTCTGTCACTAAATTGGTGTTTGGAGCTTTGTTAGATATCTTATGAAGGTTTAAAATAAATAAAATGTTACATCCAGAAATTATTTTTAAAATAAATGTCCGTTTCCTAATTAGATGTATAGTCAATGAATTCAGTATTCTTTTCTTTATGACAAAAGTGAATATACTTTTCAAACATGGTGAATCCAGATATGTGATAATATGCTGTATGCTGCTCAAAGCTTATTATTTTCTTCTGAAGAAGACCTCATAATGAATATTGAAGTATGTAAAGAGCTTCTTTAAAATGGCCCTTGTTCTACTCGAGATGTTCTTTTCCAGAGGGATTCTCAAAGCATCTGGCAGCCCAATTGGTGCTTTTGTTTCCAAAGAATTAATGGTCATTTCAAAAAAAATTTTTTTTTACAATGTGGGCAGAATGGGGAAGATAAGGATATTTCCTGTACAATGCTGAAACTAAGGCTATTACTGGAGCCATTGCAAGATAAGGGCCTTTTAAATATTTTTATTGAGGAAGCTTATTCTTAATGCAAAAGGAAATAATTTCAGCATTATTTTATTACCTTAGTGAACACTTTGAAAGTTGGGTGAGTGGTTTCCAGGAAACATTTATGACTGTAACTTGTGCCAAACAACCTCTTATTGTCTATGAGAAGAGTGTGAGCTTAAAGGATTAGTAGAATATATTGTAAGGATTATTGCAAAAGGAGTGGTAAAAATTGTTATATTACTATAGAAGTGTGTTTTTTCCCAAAAGGGAAACAAAGACCTTGCTACTTGTTTTTGCTCAGCTACTAAATGTTTTCCTTATCTTTGTAAATTGTAGTGAATTTCCTGTGAGGAACTTATATTCTAGAACAACCGTATTTCTTTATTGATATTCTTCTCCCCACTTCTCATCTTATGTCCATTAAGAAAAGTGTCTTTCCACAGAACTTTGATCCTTTCTTTTTCATATCCCAACATCTACTGATCACTTTGACCTGCCACTATGGAAGTTACTTTATATTCATTTTCACTGAAGCCAGATTTTTCATTAATACATAGCGAAAATTACCTTAGTGGGTATATTAGTCAGGGTTCCCTAGAGGAACTGGATTATTAGGATAGACATATATATGAAAGGGAGTTTATTAAGGAGTATTGACTCACACGATCAGAAGGTGAATTCCCACAATAGGCTGTCTGCAAGCTGAGGAGCAAGGAAGCCGGTTGGAGTACCAAACCTCAAAAGTAGGGAAGCCGGCAATGCAGCCTTCAGTCTGTGGCAAAAAGCCCGAGATCCTCTTGGAAACCACTGATGTAAGTCCAAGAGTAGAAAAGCTGAAGAGCTTGAAATACCATGTTTGAGGGCAGGAAGTATCCAGTACGAGAGAAAGATGAAGGCTGGAAGTCTAGTCCTTCCACGGTCCTCTGCCTGCTTTTACCTAACCATGCTGGCAGCTGATTAGATGGTGCCCACCCAGACTGAGGGTGGGTCTGCCTCTCCCAGTCCACTGATTCAAATGTTAATCTCCTTTGGCAACACCCCCAGAGACACACCCAGGAACAATAATTTGCATCTTTCATCCAAACAAATCAAGTTGACACTGTATATTAAGCATCATAGTAGGTAATGTACTGATATAGAAAATGTAGATAATGCAAAAGAAAGATGTGAAAGGCCCTTTAATTAAATGAACCACTGCTAATCTTCATTGGTGATAAATGTATATGCTTCATTTAACTTTTGGTTTTCCAAAAATAGGCTTATTTTATAACATTGTTTTATAATCCCCCCTTTTTACTTAATATAACATGAACATCTTCCACATCATTAAACATTCTTTTATGCATAATTTTAATCACTGCATAGTCATCTTGTATGGATGCAACACAATTTTCATAGTACCGTATATAAGACATTTGTGAAGGGGAGTGATATATACATTTATAATGGGATCCATGTACAAACACACATGCATACCTAAGGAACTTTAATCACGTATGTAGGGCCTGGCACAGTGGCTCACGCCTGTAATCCCAGCACTTTGGAGACTGAGGCAGGTGGATCAGGAATTTAAGACCAGGATTGCCAACATGTCAAAACCCTGTCTCTACTAAAAATACAAAAAAAAAAAAAGTTAGCTGGGCATGGTGGTGCACACCTGTAATCCCAGGTACTTCAGAGGCTGAGGCAGGAGAATTGTTTGAACCCTAGAGGCAGAGGTTGCAGTGAGCCGAGATAACACCATTGCACTCCAGCCTG
Source organism: Sapajus apella (assembly GCF_009761245.1). Taxonomy (NCBI): domain Eukaryota; kingdom Metazoa; phylum Chordata; class Mammalia; order Primates; family Cebidae; genus Sapajus; species Sapajus apella. The sequence goes on from NW_022436958.1 coordinate 17,867,413, forward strand.
GGTGTTGGAGCAAGACTCTGTCTCAAAAAAAACAAACAAACAACAACAACAAAAAAATGTGTGCAGGTAAATCTTTGGGCAGATCTATGTATGTTTTAGAATATATTTTTAAAAGGAGTTTCTGAGCCATAAGTTATAAGCTGTGATTCATTTGCTTGTATAGAATAGTACAGGAAGATATGATATGGGCATCTACTGTAGTTCCTATTGGCATTGGCATCTAACTTTCCATCTAAACTACATGGTGAAATTATTTAAGTATCTTATTTAGGAAGTGATTGTGAACAAGAAAGGCAGAATAAGTGGTTCATGATTGTACAGCAAATAGCTGACAATATTTAATAAGCCCGTTCGTGTTGAGGTATTTTTGAGACTCCTTTGTAGTAGTTAACAAAATACCATTTTTATTAAAAGTTTCCATTGGGGCATTGAAATAAATTAATCATGTACTTTTTAAATTTAAATGGTGATTTGTTAACTCTCTGCTTAAGATCTGATTTGCGACCTAATTAAACCCATTAAGGCCATAGTCTTCACACATTTTCATTGTGAGTTGCTATGAATAAAGATTTTTGAGCTTGTATTAACACATATCAATTTATTTATAATGTATATACATATGGTAATGTTCACTCAATTCATCTAACTTTTTTCGATAACATGACAGACTATATATATATATATATATATATGATATACACACACACACACACATATATACACACACATATATATATATATATATATCTGAGATGGGGAAAACCCATGTTAAAAACCTCTATTCTAATTACTTTTTCATCAGTCTTTTGATAATAGAATTAGATTATATAAAAATTTCCTTCTACTTTAAAAAAATTATTCACTGATTGAATGCCAAGCACTGGGATGAGCCAAAATTGATGCACAGTGCTTTGGTGAGGCTCACAGACTAAAGGAGGAATGAACCGAGTACATTAATAAAATTAACACTGTCAGGTGTAACAAATAGACCTAAAGTTCTAATGGTTTAGCAAAATAGAGTTGTTTTGTTTTGTTTTCTCATGTAAATTTTGCAATGGATATTTCTGATGAGCAAGTAGCTCTCTTCCAAGTGGCGATTCAGACATCTAGGTTGCTGCTGGTAGTGTCTACTGCTGTTTTCCACACATGGCTTCCAAAGTTGCTACAGCAGGGGAAAGTACATGGAGAACCACATATGGGAAGTTTTTATGAGCCAGGCTCAGAATTGGCACATATCTTTTCTATTCTCAGTTAAGGACCACACCTAACTGCAGAGCAGGCTGAAAAAATGTTGGATAGCTATGTGTCCAGGAGGAACAGAAACTACGTTTTTTCAGTGGTTAGACTCTCTGTGATAACATGCAAAAAATGATATTGCAACGTTATGCAAAGTATAATGGAGTAGGTGTAAAAGAGCTATAAAATTATAGAAGAGAGAGTTATCTGAAAGTTGAAATTGGTCTTCAGAGGTGAACAGGGATTATTTGAGTGATCAGAGGTTGAAGGAACTTTCTAGCAAAAGAAATATACAGAAAGTCAAAGAGATGGGAAAAGGAATAATTCTAGCATGGTTTATCTGAAACTCACCCATTGAATTCCCACTACTTTTTCAAAAGGTGTTTTCAGACAAATTTATAAAGATGTATACATAAGGAAGAAAATTAATTGCATTGCTGCTTATAATAGAGATGATTGCAAACAACATAAATATTCAAAGAAAAAGCATTGGTTAAATAAATCATGGTATATCTAAACTTTGAAATATTTTACAGCCATTAGAAAATAAGTATGGATTCACATATTTATTTGAAAAGGTGTCCACAAATGTATTTTAAATGATATAACATTTACAAGCTGGGCATGGTGGCTCATGCCTGTAATCCCAGCATCTGGGAGACCATGACAGGGCAGATCACCTGAGATCAGGAGTTTGAGACCTGCCTGGCCAAAATAGTGAAAACCAGTCTCTACTAAAAATACAAAACCTCGCCAGGCATGGTGGTGAGAAACTGTAATTCTAGCTACTCAAGAAGTTGAGGCACGAGAATCACTTGAACCCAGGAGGTGGAGGTTGCAGTGATTGGAGATTGCGCCACTGCACTCCAGCCTGGGTAACAGAGGGAGACTCCATCTCAAAAAAAAAAAAAAAAAAAAAATTGGCATGTACAATAATGATGAAATTATAAAATTCAACATGTATGAATGGTCTTATTTTAAATGCGTAGTTATGTTTGTATACAGATTATTGCTGACTGTTCATTCAAGTGGTAGTTTAATTGATTTTTCACTATTTTTCTATAGTGGCTTCCTCCCTTGCTTGCTTTCTGCCTGCCTTCCTGCCTTCCTTCAGCCTTGTAAATGAGCATGTGTTATTTTTATCATAAAAATAATATATTTTGAGTTAAAAAAAGATAATGTTGGTGATCAGTGTTCTCGGTTCTGTGCTAATCTCTCACTTACATTAGCTACCTGATGTAAAATGCTACCTTACTGATTATCTAATAGATGACACTCTTCTGGGAAACAGTAGTTAATATATGCTAGTAGTTAATAGATTTGATGCAGTCAAGGCTTGCTATTTACAACTTTCTACATAAAAAATGAAAACAAATCTTGTCAGATGTGTCAGATTTATAAAAGTTGCATATAGTTTCTTTTCAAAGGGATATTAAATGAATTGCTACTTGTCATTAAATAGAATGAATTTAGTTAATTTATAGATTATAATATTGATATGTAGAGTCTATATTTGTTTCTAAGAGAAATGGGCCAAAGCAAATGTATACTGAATCCCCTTATTTTATTAAGAATTAATCCTGAGCCCCGTGTGATGGTGGGTTCCTATAGCGTCAGCTACTCAGGAGGCTAAGGAGGGAGTATCCCTTGAGCCCAGAAGTTAGAGATGGCAGTGAGCTGTGACTGAGCCACCACACTTTAGTCTAGGCAGCATAGGAAGATCCCCATCTCTTTTAAAACAAAGAAAAAAGGCAATTACTCATTTAATTATCCTTGATAAACTAGAGCCTTTGGACTGGCAAAAGAGCATGACCTGGAGAATGGTGAGTGAAGGGTAAAGTGATTTTGGTGGTGGAGGGGTGGTGCAAAAACCAGTATGGTTTTCATATCTTTTAAGTCTACTATAAGCAGATTATTGATTAACAAGATAAAAAGCATTGTTTTAGGGAAATTGATTTATTGGTAGCAAAGTGTGGATATTCAAATATGAGAGGGACTAAAAGTCAGTGTTTCTAATTTATTACAATTGTAAAATTTGAAGTAATAGAAGTGTAAGATCTACAATGCCAATGAAAAGAAAATAAAGGAACATATACAGAGATCAGAAATTAACAACTTAGTAGATCTGAGAATGGAAATACGATTTGAAAGAATTTTTTGACAAGCAAGGCATATGGGATATCATTTAGATTTAGATTTAATGTTATTCTTGTACCATTATTCATCACTTTTTTTTTCTCTTTTTGAGATGGAATCTGTACCCCAGTCTGGGGTGCAATGGCATGGTCTAGGCTCACTGCAACCTCCACCTCCAGGTTCAAGCAATTCTCCTGCCTCAGCCTCCTGAGTAGCTGGGATTACAGGCACGTGCCACTACACCTGGAGACAGGGTTTCACCATGTTGGTCAGGTTGGTCTTGAACTCCTGACCTCATGATCTGCCCACCTTGGCTTCCCAAAGTGCTGGGATTACAGGTGTTAACCAGTTCGCCCAGCTCATCACCTATTACTATGTTATCTAACAGAATACAATAATTACTTTAAAATTAATCAACTTGAAATGCTTTGTTGCTTTTTTTTTTTAACTTCAAGCTTTTTCCTAGATATAGACTAGTTCATTACTCTTTTTTCAAATAGACACTGCTCATTGTTAAAGGGGTAATTCTGCAAATAAGAAAGTGTTCATAATGTTAAATACATACGCAAATAATGCAATTGCTACATAGTCTTCTTTTTGGTAGATTTATCGGTTGGTTTGTTTATAGTATGATGATCACCTTCTTTATCGTTGGGAATTCTAAGATTAAAATGAATATTATTTAAATCTTTAAAGTAGGTTCTGTGGTAAAGAAAATGAAAGATAAAAAATGATTCTCACTTTATCATATTTCTACAAGCTTTATAATGTAATTTTGAGTCAAATTAATTATCTTTTAAAAAACTTTCACCATATAATTAGGAAGAAAATGGCTTATAGCATAATATATTAATCTATTTTTGCTGTCTACACCAGCTTTGGTATTGGAACATTTCCATCCATATTCAAATTAACAATAAAGAAATCACAATCTATATTTACTTGCCTTCTGGATTACATTTGCCTATTAGAGGACATAAGTAGTACACATATTTAAATGGCAACTGTTTTGTTTTGTTTTGTTTTTTTCCTTTTACTATGGGAAAGTATGGTATTCTGTGAGTACACAAGGTATAGGTGTTTGGTTTTTTGTTTTGTTTTGTTTTGCTTTTTAGTGCTATGTAGAGGAAATAAATCAACAGCTAAGAAAAATGTATAGAAATGGGTATTTAAAGGTGCTTCAGATCAGAGATAAGTCACAAAACCCAATTGCTTATTCTTTCCCATTTGTTATTTATGCTATTTGAAGGATTAGAGAAGTGTTTTCTTCTGGGAAGATGCCTTCCTCCAGGTAAAAGCCGGAAAAAGTAGTAGGCTGGTTTCCCACCATAATTATTTAGCTTTCTTTTTGCTTGAGCAAAGTGAAAAACAGCAGTAGGTCCACTTATACACAGGAAAACACACACACACACACACACACACACACACACACACACACACACACACACACATTTTTAAAATGTCAAATATATATTCATTAGAAGCTGTTATAGAAAAATGTATTTTAACTCTGAGGAGAAGACACTTAACCTGATATGCTGTAAGTTGTTACCTATTCGCCACTAAGAAACTGAGAATGATTAGGAGAATGACTAATGTTCTTACTCAACATTAACAGTATGTTAATGCTAGTAGTTCTAGGTATACGGACACTGTTTATGACCATTTTGATTTTACTGATTATGTTACTATGTAACATGACACAATTACTCCTACTACCACTGATAAAACAATAACTTACATAAAGTGAAAATAAGATTGCCATGATGCCTTTGAATATATTGCAAATATCAAATACTTCTGTGTTCTCTAAATTGACCTTCATACCTTAAGATGTTAGAGTTGAGCTCGTGTCTTTTCCACAGGGTGAAATTTTAATCCTATCTGCTTCCTAATCTTGGATGGATTATATTGATTATGGTGATTTTTCTCTGCAGCATTTTTTTTATTAGTTTACAGATGGTGAAGGGGATCAGAACATGCACCCCCAAATATGCCACTTTGTCATATGGGTTATTTTAAGCTGCAGGCTCTTTTTTAAGAAAGAGCACATGCAAAAAGCTGTTTCTGATCTCCCTCTTCCTACCTAAAAGAAAATCATGAAGTTTCCCGTGATAAAAATCTCCCCCACCCCTTCCCACTATATTAGAAAGCAAAAATTGTTCTTATAACCAGAAGTTAGGAGTCAACACTGGAATGGACCTATGCAAACAAGCTTACTAAAATAACTCTTATCTCCTAATAGTGTTCTCAAAATATTACCTAGTTACTATCCCACCATTTACTGCCCCCAGCCCCCTGCCTAAATCCCCTTTGTATTATGGCTTACTGACAATGTATTATTCTTTATTTAAAATGGCATGTAAACTTTTGGGCCTAAAAGGTTCTTTGACCTTCATTTTCCTTCTGAAGACATAAAACACTTTTCTATGCTCTTCTTCTATTAATGTGTATTATGCCAGTTTAATTTCCTTGTGAAGACATAAAACACATTTGTATGCTTTCCTACTATTAATGTTTATTATACCAGTTTAATTTTTAGGTCACCACAGAATATAAGAGGATAAAGAAGGTTTTTTCCCTTGCAATACCTTTACAAAGATATTTCCTTACAATACCTTTACAAACAACTGTAAACAGAGAATTGCTTTCTTAATTTCTAAAAATTATTTTTAAAAATGTACCCCAAATTATTTTAATCATTCAAAAGAATCACAAATTTTCAAAATGTTAAGAATCACAAGATTTTTTGTAATGGGGAAAATTATCTCCTTTTTTAAGGGAATTAAAGTTACCGGCTCCTAAAGGAGCCACATACAAATTTATTTAATGCCCTCTATAGATTCAAAAATTTTTTTTTTAATCTAAGAAGTGGAAGATACTTTAAAGTGATTGTCTCACCAAGAGCACAAATTCATCCAAAGCAAAATCCAATAGCTCCATCTGAGTTTAGGGATATTACATGTCTTAAAGCCCAAGGAAAATTATTTCTATTAGAATTTTATTTCTTAAATTTAGAAAAATATACCGTCTCATAAAATTCCTGCTGTCATTTCTGTTTTTGCTTCTTAAAGTGGATGATAATCTTTGTAAACTTTATTTTGATGACAACTTTTTAAATAGTTTAAAACTGAATACATACCTTTTTTTCTATATTCAGTATTTCCAGTTCTATTTTTCTTTATGTAAGAAGATTTCAAGGCCAATCACTTTCCTGTTACCCATATCTAAAGGTCCTTAGAGGTGCCCATTCTCTTCCGTAGTTTGACTCATGCCATTACAAAATCATCATTGGGATGGTCAACTGTGTATTGGTGCCAATAATGCCAGTTTTGATGTTTAGTGACTATGATGGTCCACTCAGAGGAAAATTTGCTGAAAGTGTTCTATCCTGTTTTTTACCATATTCATACATTATTTTAGAATGTGTATTTTTAATGAAATGTTCTAACTTATAAAATATATTTTTGTATGCATTGTAGCCCTTATTTTTTATAGTATTTCAAGGTATGCTGTGCCTAAATATGTGCCTTTTAATTTATGTGGAAAATAAACTCAGTAAGATTAATGTGCTAGAAAATATAGCAAAACACTGGAAGAGTCAAGACCAGAATACATTCCTTTCACTTTAACCTAATTTAATATCACTGTGAAGAATAATTTCAGGATACATTTGAACCAACTGGAACTTTGTCTTGTTACTATATATACACACACACGCACCTTGAAACATATACTTTACAGCTATAAGGGACTTTAGTGTAGTGATACCTTGGGAGAAGAGGCGAGAAAATAAGCCTGTATATCAAATCCTGCATTCTCTTAAAGTATATTCAAACCCAGAAAATTATTGTGAAGTTTCAGTTATAGAGCACATAGTATCCAAATTCAACTTGATGTTTGAAGTTACATGTCACCACTGTGAAGCTTCTTTTGACAAAGTTCAAAATGCTTTGACAAAGGAATTAAAATTTTATGGTATTAAGCCTTATTAATTTTGTTTACCTTTATAAAGATGTAATGGCAGTAAATATGTGAAATATCAAAACATTTAACTGGCTGTTAAAATAAATTAATCTTGCTTTTTAAAAAGTTCTCTTATTTTGCACTATTTTCTCTGCCAAGTGTTCAACTTCATTTTTCTCTAATAAGTGCATTAAAAATAGGACACAAGTTTTAAGGCTTGGTATTTTGTACTGTTTGAAATTATTGTCTTAATGATTAGTCGTCATATAATATGCCTATACTTGGAAGACAACATACAGAATTGATTTTTTCCTTAGCATAGTGTGTGGTTTATAAGCAGTAAAATATTTGTCATTATATTATAGAGCCTGTATATAAATAATATGCTTCAGAATCTAATCAGACACACAAGTTTATTTATTCAGTTCATTATCTATGTGTTTGTATGTATGTGTGTATCTGTGTATGTCTTACAGCTGTTATTTCAAGAAACCAAGAAGGGCCAGGAGAAATGGGAAAAGCTGTGTTGATTCCTAAAGATGACCAGGAGAAAATGAAAGAGCTGTTTAAAATCAATCAGTTTAACCTAATGGCCAGTGATTTGATTGCCCTTAACAGAAGTCTGCCAGATGTAAGATTAGAAGGGTAAGTTTACATTGGTTATATAATCTTTGATATTCATAATTGCCATTTTTCAGAATCTCAGAACTTCAACTAACACAGATTATGTCAATTCTAGAAATGTGTGCTTTTTAGTACCTATAACGTAGCAGGAATTTATTATGTATGCATATGCTGAAAATATGAACTATCTTCTTCTCTGGTAAGCAAAATATGTTACTTGCAAAGATGCTGCAAAATACTCAGGCCAAACAAAATTTTCCTTGTGAGATGTTTTTTGTTATTGTTTTGTTTGCTTTCTTTATCTTACCAAATATAGAGCAAACATGCTCTTTAATAGATTACAGTTATATATTGCTTAACAGTGTGGATATGTTCTGGGAAATATGTCATTAGGCAATTTTGTCATTGTGTAAGCATCATAGGTGTACTTAAACCTCCATGGTATAGACTGCTATATTTCTAGATTATATAGTGTAGCCTGATGTTTCTAGGCTGTAACTCTATACAGCGTGTTACTGTACTGAACACTGTAGATAAGTGTAACATTATGTTAAGTATTTTTGTATCTAAACATAGAAGAGGCACAGTAAAAACATGGTGTGACAGTAAAAATTGGTACACTTGTATAGGTCATGTAGCATGAATGGAACTTGCAGGACTGAAAATTGCTCTGGGTGAGTCAGTGAGTGAGTAGTCAATGTGAAGGCTTAGTGCATTACTGTACACTACTATAGACTTTATAAACACTATACACTTAGGTTATGCTAAATTTATTTTTAAAATTTCTTTCTTTAGTAATAAATTAACCTTACATTACTGTGATGTTTTTACTTCATAGAATCTTGAATTTTTTCACTTTTAAACTGTTTACTATTAATATTTATTTAGCTTAACACATAAGCGTACTGTACAGCTGTGTAAAATATTTTCTTTATATATTTATTCTATTAGCTTTTTTCTGTTTATAATTTAATTTTTATTTTTTTTCTGGTAAAAACTAAGATGCAAACACACACATTAGCCTATGTCTATTCAGGGTCAAGATCATCAAAACATCACTAGGCAATAGGAATCTTTCAGATTCATTATAATCTTATGAGACTATCATTATATATGTGATCTGTCATTGTACAGTACATGACTGTATTTACTTGGCTGCATATATACTTTGCTTATAAAAAGTATCCATTGCTATTCTAGCATAAAAAAGCCAATTGCCTATATGACTCTTTGACCCTATGAAAGTGATTTATTATGGTTTCCAGCAATTTATACTGCTGTTTATACTTAGAATGCTTAATTATCAGCTACAGAATAAATAGGCACTTGAAAATAATATTGCATGAAAATTATGTTGAAAAATTCAACTTTTATTTGATTAACTGTAAGCTATGCTCTAGATAGTTGAACATATTTTAAACAGATGTAATAAAATGTGAATATCTAGTGGCAGCATTGTCAATCTAGTATATAGTCCTTGTAAAGCAAATTCTTGGCATTGATAAAAGATGTGTCTTGAGATTTTAGAAAATCTCCAAGTTTACAAACGTACTCCAGGACGCACTTCCATGTAAACAGAAGTTGTTATTTTTAGCACCTAATGATTTTTCTCTAAACGCAGTATAACATAATGCAAATAGAGTTTGCCACCTCTAATGGGCTATGTTATATTACTGTGTCATGATATTAGCATCATATTTACTAACTTTTATTTTTTTCTTTCCGAATTACTTAATGTAATAAGAAAACCTTGGCTGGGCTTGGTGGTCCATGCCTGTAATCTCAGCATTTTAGGAAGCCATGGTGGGTGGATCACCTGAGGTTGGGAGTTTGACAGCAGCCTGACCAACATGGTGAAACCCAGTCTCTACTGAAAATACAAAATTAGCCAGGTGCGGTGGTGCATGCTTGTAATCCCAGCTACTTGGGAGGCTCAGGCAGGAGAATTGCTTGAACCTGGGAGGTGGAAGTTGCAGTGAGCTGAGATTGTGCCATTGCATTCCAGCCTGGGTGACAGAGCAAAACTCCATCTCAAAAAGAAAAAAAAAGAAGAAGAAAAAACGAAAACCCTGTTGAGATTCCAGGGCTGGTAATTGTCAGAGGTTTAATTAGTAGTTTAGTAACTCCTTTGTCACAACCATCGTTTACTTTTGAAATGTCTCTCTCATCAAAATCACAAGTAATTACATGTTGTCACATGTTCGGTCCCTGTAATATAATTCAACATTGAATATTAAATTTGTACATTGTAAATTGTTATGTAAAAATAATTTTACATAAGTCCTGTCTGTGTGTGTGTGTGTGTGTATATATGTTTGTATGTAAACACATTTAAAAGCATATACAATCAGCATATACAAAAAGCATATACAATATGCATAATCATCAAAGCACTTTTGAGCATTTTAGATGCTAAGTTTATAATGTTTTAATGTTGCATTTATTCCTTTGTTTTATATGCTGTAGTATGCTGTAGTGCAATGGTCCCCAAACTTGTGGCACTGGGGACCAGTTTCATGAAAGAAAATTTTTCTACAGATTTGGAGGTGGTGGGTTGGAGTGTGTGGGTGATTTCAAGATGAAACTGTTCTAAGATCATCAGGCATTCGATTTCTCATAAGGAGCACACAACCTAGATCCCTTGCATGTGCAGTTCACAACAGGGTTTGTGCTCCTATGAAAATCTAATGCAGTGACTGATCTGCTGGAGACTGAGCCCAGATGATAATGCTTGCTCACAGGCAGCTCACCTCCTGCTGTGTGGCTGGGTTCCTGTAACAGGCCAGGACCAGTACTGATCCTCAGCCCCAGGGACCTCTGCTGTAGTGTGATAAAATGAGTGGGTATGATACTTGTATGTTCCAGAAAACTAGGTAAACAGTATTTTAGATTTTTAAAAAATCATGATTTTCAACTGTCAGAATACAAATAAATCAGACCATCAATTAAAAAACAATAAAGTCTTAATTAAGCTAATGTTTAAAATATTCATAGCCAGTTACGTTTTTTCTTTTAAGAATCTCTGCCAGGCACTGTGGCTCATGCCTATAATCCCAGCACTTTGAGAGGCTAAGGTGGGCGGATCACTTGAGGTCACGAGTTCAAGAACAGCCTGGCCAATATGGTGAAACCCTGTCTTTACTATAAATACAAAAATTAGCCAGGTGTGGTGGCCCACACCTGTAATCCCAGCTACTCAGGAGGCTGAAGCAGGAGAATCACTTAAAGACCGGAGGTGGAGGTTGCAGTGAGCCAAGATCATGCCACTGCACTCCAGCCTGGCTCAAAAAGCAAACAAACAAAAGAAGTCCTTAGCATGCTAAGTTTATGAGTAAGTCAAACTGTGGGGCAGTCCAACATTTTAAATGAGTAATTCAAGTTGCTTAGCATAAAAAGTACTTAAATGCTGTATTTACTATGGTTATTATTGCTTGAATTCTCAGGTTTACAAATAATTTCTGAAATAATATTAATGAAATAATTTTCCATTTTATTTTCATATAAAACTACAGTGTGTTATAAATAAGAAAAGAGAAATGCAATCCAAAATTCCTAGTAAAGTCACAGTGTATGAGGTTTACCAGGGACATTTACAAGTCATCTAGAATGACTCAGCTGTGGAACTGCCTGGGAACAATTAATGTTGAAAAACTTACCATGAATCATATATCCAAACTGTTGTTTAAACGATGTGGAAATGTTAATCATTTGATCTAGAAAATATTTTTATAATTTGGTTATGTGTCAGTTACAGTTCAACTTTTGGATGATTATGTCTTAAAAAGATATAGATATATTAAGCTAGCCCCAGTGATGACTGATATAAATTATATAAAGATGTAAAAAGAATATGATTCTAAAATAATTAATTTTAAGAAGAAGCTTAATTTATTTTAGTGGAAAACTTAAGTAGATACTTAGAAAGTGTCTGAGTCATTCAAACTGTGAATTCATTCAAATATCTAATCATATTTTACTGTATTATATATTTGGCTAAATTCAAAAAACTGTCCAAAAAGTTTCAAGTTGTGTTTGGTGTTAATATCAATTTACAAATATTGGAAGATACATTCAGAGAAGTAAATCTAGGCATATAGCCTATGTTTACACAGAGAACAGACTAGGTAAAAAATAATTTATCTTGGAGGCAGTTCTGATTAGCCATCAGGACATATTACAGTTCTCTTCTTTAATATCTGTCCCTAGGAATGTTTAAATATTTATATGTTTACTTAAAGTATTTAATTTGTTAATAAATGTAACACATTTGTATGTAATTCTAATTTTTTTTTATGTAAGATGCTAGTTATAAAAAGTTATGTTACTTTTATATTTTAAGTACAATTAAGGGCAGATACCTTTATAAAATGTTTTACCTTCTTGAAGCCCCTTCATTTCTTGGACTCTTATTTAGTCTGTGTGAAAAAAATATATATAAATATACGTATATACGCGTATATAAATATATGTATGTACACGTATATATACGCGTATATAAATATACGTATATACACGTATATATACACGTATATAAATATACGTATATACACGTATATATACATGTATATAAATATACATATATATGTATATGTATATATAGAGAGAGAGACTAAAATATTTACATATAAATTTTATTTCTATAAATAATAGACAGTTATAACCAGCCCTCTCTCTCCTTTGCCCATTTCCCCACAAATAAAATTTTTAAAAGTGAATGTCTTAATAGTCTGTCTGATTCAGAATGTTGAGAAAAATGACTATTAACTAATGGTTTGGCATTAGGGATTTGTCAGCTTGTTTCCCATCTAAGATTTTGTAAATTTATATATTTAGGATTTCAGAAGAGCAGGGTTTACATACTTGTGTTGTTAGAAAGTAAATAAACAGATGTTATTTTGTTTGTTTTTTAACCTAAGATTCCTATGATAATATTTAAAGAGAAATAAGGGCGGTGCAGCGGGGTCAGGGGACAGTTGGGGTTGGCAGACAAAGAGAAGGAAAGAAAAAGAGAGAGAGAGAATATTACCAGATTAAAAGTGCCTATTAACATATATTATATACATTATTTTGAGCATCTAATATATTAATATATACTAAGTACTGTGGTATGTACTGAGGATAAAGCGGTGAACAAAACTAAACTAAATTCCTGTTCATGGGGCTTAGAACAAGTCAAAGAGCTAAGAATGCCAAAAGGTAGAGAATAGAGTAGTGAGGCAAAGCCTTTTTGAAAAATTTATGTTTAAGTAGGTTGAATGACATTTAAATATTATACTTTTCTTTTTTTTTTTTTAAGCTAATATACAGATTGTTAAGTATTTACTGGGTTCCTGGTACAGACAATACTGCAAATATAACTGACCTATGGATATATAAAACTTGTAAAGATACAAAAGCAAATATGTAAACATTAAGCAATTGCATAGATATATATTTGTATTTGTATTCAAGTTTGAAAGCAGTATTTGAATTGTGTTTCCTTGCAAGCCAGCAAAAATCACATTTTTGTTTGGTAAGGCATTTTGGTAGCCAATGATATCTCCCATGCCTATAGGCTTTCCTGGAAGTAGACAAAACAATATGACTATGATCATATCAGTGAGATGGAAACAACTCCATTCCATTATTTTCAAAACAAACGGGGAGAACAAAAAGCCAACCGTGGAGAGAGATTTTTCAAGTAATTTGGAGAAAAAAAATCTCTAGACATGGAGCCACACTATATAGGTTTATAACCTGGCTCTATGACTTGCTATTACATCTTGGACAACTCATTATTTTACCAAGCCCTAGTTTTCTTTTACTGATTAAACCAACTAATCAGTCACTCAACTAACCAACAAATTCATGTTATTTACCTAATACAGAGTTAGCCTTAAGAACCTAAAATGGATAAAATAGGCCTTGACTATGAGAAGTAAAATGAATGTATTTACATAAAAACTGAATTATAGGCCGGATGCTGTGGCTCACGTGTGTAATCCCAGCACTTTGGGAGACTGAGTTAGGTGCATAGCCTGAGGTCAGAAGTTGGAGGCCAGCCTGGACAAAATGGTGAAACCCCGTCTCTACTAATAATGCAAAAATTAGCCAGACATGGTGGTGCACGTCTGTTAATCCTTGCTACTTGGGAGTCTTAGGCAGGAGAATCACTTGAACCTCAGAGGTGGAGGTTGCATCGATCCCAGATCGAGCCATTGCATTCCAGCCTGGGTGACAAGAGTGAAACTCTGTCTAAAATTTTAAAAAAACAAAGAGGAGGGCACGATGACTCACGCCTGTAATCCTAGCACTTTGGGAGGCCGAGGTGGATGGATCACCTGATGTCAGGAGTTCGAGACCAAAAAAAAAAAAAAAAAAAGGATTATAATATTGTGTGAACAATATTGCAAAATTGACAAAGAATTGCAAAAATGACAAAGTAAAAATAGAGTTGCCAGGAATTCTTAGTGCAGTATTGATATATAAACCTTCCCTCTGAATATAATAATTTCTTTAATATTTTGATTTATGTAATGTGCTCATGTGTAGAATTTCACTACCCAAGTTAAAAAGTGGTATGTTAGAATGTCTGTATCTTTACGTGTGTTTGTATATGCATAAACGGAATGTCTGTATGTTTATATATATGTAAAATATTTTCAACTCTCTATAAATATTATATTATTATTTAGATTATGGGGGATTCTCTTATGCCCTCTAGCTCTTTTCTGGATTAAGGGAAACTTTTTAAGCAATCATCTGCTCCCTTTATTCTTTACAATTGTTTTTGAATATGAAGTTAATAGTAACTATTGGCGAATAATTATAAAACAGCTACAGGCAATTAAAACAAAATGCTAAAGTTCTTTGGCATTTACTTGAGTTCAGTCATTTAATAACACTTCAAGGACTGGTATTGAGTTATTTGAAGGTTATATTACAGGTGGCATTTAAATATTTTTCATCAGGAAAAATTTAAGAAAACAGGAAATTTATTTTAGCTATTTATATCCTAGGCCGCCAAACTGCTTCTTACATATGCACACTTTCAAGTCAATAAAGAGGAAAAGACTGTAGCAGTCGTATATTATTAGTGGAAGAGGAGCTATAGCATACAAATTTTGAATAAGTTGCTCTCAAAGGATAAAATATTTATTTACTTCATAAAGTAGAAATAAGACATAGCATATATCTTTTCTGCACTCAATCTCATGAGTACATGTTCATTTATAAGGATTGCCTTTCCCATAAATTAAAATATGATAAATGTAGCATTGATTGCACAAAGGAGAAATAGAAAATGAGAATATTAATTGGATTTCCAATCTCTGTTCCACATCTTTTCTTTTTAATTTGAGAATTATTACAACATTTATATGGTGGTAAAAATCTTCCCTGTGAAGATAATAATAATTTCTTTAATATTTTGATTTATGTAATGTATTCATGTATAGAATTAATTTCACTACCCAAATTAAAATGGTGTGTTAGAATATCTGTATGTTTATGTATGCATGTATGTATGTATGTGTGTGTGTGTGTGTGTATACACACACATACACACATGTATACACACAGGCTTGAAGAATGTGAATATAAGTATTATCATTTGGGGAATAATAATACTGTTACACTGTAAGCTTCCTTTCAAATAAGCAAGTAGAGTAACACATGTCTAGGCATGTTCTCAGTTACACATTTAAGTACATCATATGCAGAAAACATGCCACATGATCTATATTTACACGTGAACTAACCCTACATGGTTTCCTTATGTAATTTAATTTTCTGACACTACTACCTTCAACTTCTAAAATCAAATGTGGTACTATGTACATAACATAAAATTTAACATTTTAACTATTTTAAAGTACATAGCTAAGTAGTGTTAAGTATAAAGGGCATTAGAACCTGCTACCCTAAAATATGCCAATTTAGCATAAAGATCCTTTTGCACGGAAGGCAGTTAAGGAGGAGCAGGCACAGGAAACCTCTGCTCTTCCCCATCTACCTAAAAGTAGGGCATACATTTGACTTATAAAAGCATCCCCACTCTCATACCAGGAGGAGAAGAGCAACTTTTCTTAGCAGAGATAGAGATGCTGCCAAGATGGGTCAGCATAAAGAAATCTCACTGAATGACCTTTGTTATCCATTAGTTTCTCTCCTACATTACAGAGATTCCCACCCTAGAAGCCCCAAACCCTTTTTTTTTTTGTCTTGTCACTTCTCCACAATGTATCACCTTTTAAAAAATGCCATATAAACCCACTGAGTGTAACTACTTTTTTGGGTCTTCACTTCTTTTCTATGACGGTATCTGTCCATGTAAAAATAAAATGATTTTAATCAAATAAAATGTGTACACCTTTTTCCCTGTTAATCTGTTTTTTGTTATATTAAGCCCCAGTTACAGAACCTAAAAAGGTAGAAGAAAGGCTTTTCTCTTTTTTTTTTTTTTTTTTAAGTGAATTCACGTTATTGTGCAGTGAATCTTTGGAATTATTTTCATTTTCTAAAACAAACTCTGTAGTCAATAAACAGCAACTCCACATTTCCCCAGTCCCTGGCAACCACCATTCTGTGTCCTGACTTTCTAAAGATGATATTTTCAGCATCTATCAGGACTTAATTGAGTGCCAATGAGAACTAAGAGATATCTATTCCATTAGAAAATGGAATATGTATCTACCTAGTATGTGACAGTGTGAATTTAGAAGCGCCATTATATCAAGGCAAGATGAAGGACAGCTTTACAGGAAGGTGTATTTGGAACCAAGCTTTGTAAGATGGATTTGTGTAGAACCAGGCTGACACAAATGAGACAGCAGAGAGTGTAGATAAGTAAGACAGCTCTGGTTGGAGGAGGGCCAATGAAATATTTGTTGTAACATGGATCATAGGTAAACAGGTAGGGAGCCTGGCTGTTATTTGATTTATACTCTTAAGAATTTATATATTCAAGTTTACCAAATACCTATTTGTTTGTTTTTGCAAATTCTAATTGAGAAAGCAGAAAATCTAATTTTCATTTTCTAAAAGTACATGGTAATCATATTTTCACTTATATTTTACCTACTTGAGTTATGTAGGCCTGAAATGGTTTTGAAAATACTATCCACTATCATGCTGTTAATGTGTTCTTATATTTCTAATGCTTTGTTTTGTTTCCTGTATTTTTGTTCTATGTGATTTAAAGCAAAAATCCTCAATTTTGTAAACCTCAGTAAAAATTAGAGTTCACAGCAATTAAATCTGACAGGTTTTTTTTTCCCAAAAAATAAGAACATTTAATAAAGAAAAAGTAATTTTAAAATTGCAGAAGATTTGGATAACCAAGGAAGGGAAAATGATGATACTGTAAGACAGAAGGGACATGAGGCCTTGTGAGAAGAGAAAATAACTCAATTAGAGAGTTAACTATCCATGCAAGCTCACTGGCCTGTGGAGGATGATGAAGAATCGTAGAAGCAATGTTATTTAGACATTTTATGGTAGGCAATAAGGAGGTTTTAGAACAAAAACATGGTGTGATGGAAATGATACTGAGGAAGAGCTATTCTTCCAGTATTATATACAAGATATTATAAATAAGAGAAGCCTGAATTTACTAAGATTCCCGACTGGCTATTACAGTCACATAGATCTGATTGGATGAGGAACTTGTCTAAGATAATGGCCTTAGAAACATAAAGCAATATGGAGTAATAAATTAAAATTAAGAGAAAGGAAAAACACTGAATTTAAGATACTGTCAGGAGGGTCGGACATGTGGTTGAATGGTCAACTTTATTTGTAAGTGTAAGTATTTGTGTGTGCATTTTAAACCTGAAGCACATAGGAGAGAGAAAGGATCTGTAAGTAAAAATTATCCCAAGTATATTTTCAAGTGATTTTCCAGAATTGGTGACTTACCAGATACAAGGGAAGTCAAAATATGACTCTAATGTTTCAAATCGGGAGACTAGGAGATTTGTGGTATTGCTAACTGATTGTTACGTTTGTGTACGTGTATGTGTGTGTATAAACATACATATACAAAGAGACACACTTAAATGCCACTTTTAATATGGATAGTAGAATTAATTTCACACATAAGAACCTTAGATAAATCAAAATATTGTAGAAACTATTATTGTTATCTTCAGAAACAAGATTTTTATCAGCATATGAAAGTTGTAGTCATTCTCAACTTAAAAAGAAAAGATGTGTACCAGAGATCAGAAATTCAAGTAATATTCTCATTTCTACTTTTCCCTTGTGAATCAATGCTGCCTTTAACTGCATATTATTAAAATAACTGTGCAAAACATAATTTTTAAAATCAACGATTTGCAAGTCAGTCTTTGTGGTTAAAATGTGTATTTTTTTTCACTTACCTCATTAAAAAATATGATTTAAAAAGCAAAAAAAATTTTTAGTAGACATTGCAGATTGATTTAACTTAAGAAAGAAGATAGTTCTGTTATTGCTAGAAGAATCCTATGTGGAAGGAAGATTTGACTTCTGTATTAAATTACTTATCATTGTTTTTCACCCCAGATGTTTTCTGTGCACATATCTTAGGGAAGACTAAATTGTTCTAATGCCAACTTACAGTAAAATTCTGCTAAGGAAGAATTTAATTTTATAGTTAAATAGTTTAATTCATGATAGTACGACATATTTTTATTGACATGAGAGATGTTAGCATCTGTCTAAAAATTCTCATTGTATATTATAATTACTATTCTCATCAGCTTGCAAAGTCTCCCTGTAGAAGCCAGTATATTTTCTGCATGGTAACTGCTGTTTAAATTGGAAAATTTATATTTGAACTTTGAATTTCAATATTTAATGTTGCTATATAATTTTGTTCATTAAGAATATTGAAAACAAGGCCAAAAATAAGTTGCATTTTCTTACATTCCAAGTCCAACTTGAAATAAATGGAACATATGTAATGGTTATAATTTTAGGATAAAACAATAGGTGTACAAATATATTTTCTACTGTATATCTATGTATTGCATTTATAGTGTCTTATTTTATTTTTCTCCTAAGAAAATGCATTCTTTCTATTCTTTTTTTGTGTCTTTTTATTTGTGAGTTATAGTATAGATACAGATAGAGACATTTTCACTAAAATGTCATAGGAGGCTTTCTGGTTATACTTGACAAGATAGTTAATTTTCTATGATAGTGTTCTATCTTCAAATAGAAATGGAAAGATCAAATATAATGTGATTGTGTTATAGTCATACTATGTAATATAGGGTTGAATTTCACAATATAAATTCTTAAGTAAAAGTCAAATTTTATATTCATACAGTGTCTCATTTCTATGCTGTAGTTTGTGAGAAATTTAAAAGCAACTTACATAGCATAGGGATTATGAAGATATATTTCCCCCATGGCACAGTTTAAACACATGAATTAACAAATACTATGATAATAGTAAATATAGCTTAGTATCAATATTTATTGAACTTTTAGTATGTATCAGCTATATATTAAGTATTTTAGCTGAATTATGGCATGGGATTTTCCATAAAAGCCCTATGAAGTATATCGTATGTTTTAATGTTATTGGTTTGTAGATTAGGAAACATACTCAGAAAGGTTAAGGAACTTCCTCAGGGTCATGCAGTTGACATTTGAAGTAGGGCTCTCTAATTCTGAGTATTTGCTCTCAACCACTACAGAACACCAAAGAATATAAAAGCGGAAAAGACAAGGTAGAGAGTTACATTACTAGGAACTTCATGGAAAAGACTAAACATGGGTTAGCCCTTAAATAAAGGCTAGGTCTTATATAGATAAGGGAAAACATAAAGATTCCACATGAAAAGACAGAAGTCCCTTTGTTATTCCATCTCCTCATGCACAGAATAGAATTATTAAATAGTGTGTTGAAGAGACTGATCTAATATAATAATGAGTTTATTTGGGACTGTTCATACAGTCATGCTGACCTGTCCTGAGTTAAATACTTAAATTACTACTCTCACAGGCTTTAATGCTGTCCATCTGTC
Source organism: Sapajus apella (assembly GCF_009761245.1). Lineage (NCBI taxonomy): Eukaryota > Metazoa > Chordata > Mammalia > Primates > Cebidae > Sapajus > Sapajus apella. Next base: position 17,887,371 of record NW_022436958.1, read on the forward strand.
ATATGACATTTCCCTTTTCTATCCTTTTTTCCCAATTTTATTTTATAATTTCATGAATCCCTTCCCTCACACCTACAATACTTCATATCAACCTTTATTCTCATTATCTTACCTTCTGTTTCATTGAGAAAAATAGACACAAAGAAAGCGCCCCTTGGCCTCACCATGGCATCTACCCACTTACTGGAATTTTTAGACCTTTACTCAGCCTTCTCGCCTATTACTATGAATGCATTGTTCAGCCCATCCTTTAGGTGTCCTTCCCTCTTACCTCTTAACTACTGAAGCACAAATACACTGTTCCAACAATTCTACTCACTTTTTAATATTTTTAAAAGATGGGATCTCACTATGTTGCCTAGGCTGGATTCAAACTCCTAGGCTTAAGCAATCCTCCTACCTCAGCCTCCCAAGTAACTGGGACTACAGAATTCTGCTTACTTCTTTAATCAGTTTTCTCTCTTGGGTTATTCTTAGCAGCATGAAAACATGCTGTTTATCCTCCCTTAAAAACAAATGTATAAACAAAATACTTCCTCTAGAGAATGCTTCTCATGGACATGTTTATTTTTCTTTTCTTATTCCAAAAAGTTATTGAAAGAGTTGGCTGTAGTCGCTGTATTGAGCCATCTCCCCACCACCATTTTGTTTGAAATTCCCTGCAGTTGACTTTTGTCCCCACAATACCAGAAAAATTGCTATTGGCAAGTCCACTAATGATTCTTATCGTGCTATATTTAAGTCAATTTTCAGTTCTCATATTTCTTGACTTGTCAGCATAATTTGACACACACAGTTGATTACAATCTCCTTTTTGAAATAAATTTTTCACTTGGCTTTTAAGCCACTACACTGGAATATAATTTTCTCCTACTTCTCTGGTGATTCCTTGCCTTTGTTGTTTGCTGACGCCTTTTCACCCTAACCTCAAGTATAGATATGCCCTAAGGGTAAGGTCTAAAGGTAATGAGCTGGCCAATTTTCTGTTGGCAATCATTCCCATGGTTATTTCATGTAGTCTGTCAATGTTCAATATCATTTTAATCGGCAGCCCAGACTTCTGCCCTGATATCCAGAATTGAACATCTAATGGTATTCGGGATATCTTCTCTTGACTATCTAACACTCATCTAAATCTTAACATATCCAAAACTCAGCACCAGATAGTTCCCACAAAGCCTCATCTTTTCAGGCAGTTAATCCCCTTAGAAAACAGAAACTCCCTTCTTTCATTTGCTCAGGCCAAACCAAGAAGTCTCATTGGACCATCTGTTTCACTTAAAATCAACATCTGACTCATCATCTCATTAAAAATATTAACTCGTATCATCATCTTCCCTGCTACAATTAATATTTTAGTCTAAGCTGCCAATATTTTTACCCGAATCACTGTAGCCGTCTAATAAGTGTTTTTGTTTGGTTTTTATATGATGCTGTTTTTCATTTTCTTAGACATCCTTCCATCTCTGATCAACATAACAGTCAGAGTGAGCCTATTAAAATATAAAGTCCTATTAAACTATAGATCACTTTTGTGCTTATTTCTTTCAGTCCAAGGCACAGGTGAACCATACCAAGAACGATTCTACTTCAGGAACTTTTTAATTCCTATTCTCTCTACCTGGAGGTTTCTCCTGAATATCCACATGGTTTGCTCCCTTACTTTCAATCTTTGTCATTATGCCTGAGGTTGCAATTTTTTTGAACTTGAAAAATCAGACTTGGCAATGACCTTGAGGAGTAGGATATAAATAACACCCACATGCTTAGTGTTCCAACAATGGAACAGTAGACATAAATGGGTTAACCCATTTATCATCTCTCTGAGTTCTTCTTTGGCCAAATTATATAAAATTACTCCCACCATGATACTTTCCACCCCCTTATTCTGTATTCGTCTGCTTTGTACTACTGGCTGCCTAATATAATGAATGTTTTACTTCTTTATTATGAATAAGGAAGTAAAACATGTTTCTTTCATCACTAAACATAAGTTGATTGATTGCAGAGGTCTGTCTTTTTTGTTATTTTTTATATTTTATTTATTTATTTTTTGAGACAGAGTCTCCTTCTGTTGCACAGGGTGGAATGCAGTAACACCATCTTGGCTCACTGCAACCTCCTCCTCCAGGCTCAAGAAATTCTGGGCCAGGCGTAGTGGCTCACACCTGTAGTCCCAGCACTTTGGGAGGACAAGGCGGGTGGATCACAAGGTCAGGAATTCAAGACCAGCTTGGCCAAGACGGGGAAATGCTGTATCTACTAAAAATAGAAAAATTAGTCGGGCGTGGTGGCAGGGGCTTGTATTCCCAGCTACTCAGAAGGCTGAGGCAGAAGAATTGCTTGAACCCTGGGAGGTGAAGGTTGCAGGGAGCTGAGTTTACACCACTGCGCTCAGCCTGGATGACAGAGCAAGACTCTGACTCAAAAAAAAAAAAAAAAAAAAAAAGAAAAGAAAAACAGAAATTCTCCTGCCTCAGCCTCCCAGCTTGCTGGGATTACAAGAGCAAGCCACCCTGCTTAGCTAATTTTTGTATTTTTAGTAGAGATGAGGTTGCACCATGTTAGCAGTCTGGTCTCGAACTCCTGACCTCAATTGATCCACATGGCTTGGCCTCCCAAAGTGCTGGGATTACAGGCATGAGCCACTGCTCCCAGCCAATTGCAGGGGTCTTTGTAGAGGACTTTCATCTCTGTAGTGGGCACTCAATAAATATTTGTGAAGTGACTTTATAAATTAATAAATGATTATATATATTCTGATAGCACACAGAAGATATGATAGGCAGAAAAAGTTGACTTTGATTTTGTAATCTAAAGATGAACTTAATAGGTTTTTAGAGACATACTAAGATGATGAAAGAGGTATTGATCTGCATTGGGATGAGTCAGTGTTTTTTTAATCTATGTTTTCCCCAGCAGGATAGTTCATCCTGGAGCAGAATAAGAAAAAAGAGAAATTGAAAATAGTCTAATGTTGGGGATTATTACAGTGTGCATTATAAAAAAAAATCAGATTGTGATTGAGGTCATTGGAATTTAGTGATAGCTAAGAGAGAACTAACAAATTGTTACAATTAAAGTTGGAAGTCCTTTTTATAGCTTCTATTTATTAAGCAACTACTGGGTGCCCTAGGTGCTGATAAATCTTCTAACTTAAGTCTTTCTCTTCAATCTTTAAATTATGCTTAAAAATTAAATTTCATTATTCCTAGTTTACAATTAAGGGAACTGAGGGAAGAAGAGAGATTTTTATTTGGACTGAACTATTGGAAATGGCTTTCTCCTGTAATTTCTTCTATATTTGCTGCCAGACTTCTCTTTCCAGCCTTTAGATGATTTATCTGCAGTTTTTTGGCCATTTTCAGCTATTTTTAAATTCTCATTTTTAGATACTGAATGATACAGCCTAGTTTTTGGCTAATACTGGTTGGCCTTCATATTCTCCATGCTGCATGCATTTATATTTTCATTTTTTATGAGAAGCATTTTGGAGACTACTTTACTGCAAAATTTTCAACAGACCGATGACTCCCACCTGATTTCTTTCAATCTCTCTCAGTTCCTGCTTCTGGCAGAACATGATGCAAGTACTTGCTTCTGAGGCTTTCTTTCCTCATCAGACATCCCTATAGAGGAGAGACTTGAGTCCAATAATTCCTACCATGTCCACTTCCCTGTAGGAATTCATGACTCCTTACCACATCCAGATTCGCAAATGTACTACTTCAACCATGGACTTGTTTTCCCCAATCAGCCCTTACAATCTCTTTCAAGATTAATCCTGCCTTACGTGCCTCCAAACATTAAAGAAACCAAGTCATGTTATTTTCCCATTACATTCTGTCAAAACCAAAACATTATTTAGGTTATAATTTTATGGCCATTAAACATTTTTAGCAAAGGTAAGATGCCGATGTCTTAAAAGCAGCTACAACCTCTGAAAATAGGTATTTTAAGATTCCTGTTACTTGGTTTAACAGATGAAAAGTATACTTTTTCCTTTCCCTGGAAGTAGGAAATGCCACCACATACCCAATGCCTTTAAATTTTCTTACTCCATTGAACTCTTCTCCAAATTTCTTATCTTCTCCCACAGAAATTAGATGTGTGTGATAGAGATTCACAGTTACAATATCAGTACTGCTGTCTTTCCAACGGCTTCTTTTATAATTTGGGGGTCATTTATCACGGGCTAGTCTCACTTTGCATACTGGCTAAAATTCCAGGAAAATGAATTTTTCTTATCTCTATACTTACCACATTTATCTGTTATCACACAGTATATAGGCCTCAAAGTCAGGAACTGAACAACATTCTCTGACTCCAAAGTTGTACTCTTTCTGATGCTTCTTACTTGAGTTTCCTGAGAGGGTAAAAGACGCTAAAATATTCATACAATGAGGAGGAAATGGTCAGGGTACTAAGATAATAAAGGGTGAGCATGAATCTGTGAAATGCTGCAGTGTTCTTGGTTCAACAACTGTATTCCCATTGTCCAATAAATGTGTTCTATATTATTAATGAATATTCTGCTAGAATGGATATTTCTACATTTAAGAGATCTCAAAGTTCATGCCAGTTGCATGAAGATGATTGAAGTAGTCTGGAGTAGAAAGGAAAATAAATGTGAGTCCCACACTGGTATCATTTTAGGGAATGCAGAATTGGTATGCATTGTGGTAGGAGTGGGGACAGGAGAGAACAGGAATGATTAAGTGGGTGTCTGAGACAGATGGTGTGGACTTCAAATAAAGAAACCCAGAGGGTGGTGGATAAATAATGATGAGAGTAGCATTTGGGGGGTAAGGAAAAACTGGACAATTCTATCTAAACAATTCAGGGAATGAAGGATGAAATTAGATCTTTAAATGTTTACTACCTTTAATTATTTAAATGATGTGACAAAAAAATAACACTTGGAAAATCATTTTTAAATATTTTTGTTATAAACTCTTATAAACAAGAGCATCAGTTTATAGGAGAAGATAAGGCTGAGTAGCATAACAAAATCAAGTGTATTTTTTTCTTTTGAAAAATTATGTTGTGATTTTTCATTCTAAGATAAATACTCTATATCAGAAATGAACAAACTACAACCAACCACTAGAATGAGGAGAAAAATGTCATTACAATGGAATTTGGTAAAAAAAGACATTGTTGCTGATAAAAGAACCACCAATTTGGCCGGGCACGGTGGCTCACACTTATAATCCCAGCACTTTGGGAGGATGAGGCGGGTGGATCACGAGGTCAAGAGATTGAAACCATCCTGGTCAACGTGGTGAAACCCCATCTCTACTAAAAATACAAAAATTAGCTGGGTATGGTGGTGCACTTCTGTCGTCCCAGCTCCTCAGGAGGCTGAGGCAGGAGAATTGCTTGAGTCCAGGAGGCGGAGGTTGCGGTGAGCCGAGATCGCGCCACTGCGCTCCAGCCTGGGTAACAAGAGTGAAACTACGTCTCAAAAAACAAACAAACAAACAAAAAAACACCAATTTGTATATGTGAGGAAATAGCTATTTAATTGTTAAATTTTTGTGTCATATAGAATTCTTAAATATCATAATAATATTTAAAAAGTCACTGAGTGCCTTTTATAAACAGTTTTGATCATCTGAGAGCCTATTCAGCTGTGAGTGATTTTAACCAAAGTAAGTTGCTTCAACTCTGTGCTTAATAGACAACTCTGTGCTTAATAGACAACTCTGTGCTTAATAGATGGTGTCACAAGACTGCAGCCCAGAAAACAGGATGCTGAAAGACATGAGATGTACATGAGATACACATTTCAGTCATAGCCTGAGTACAGTAGATGCAGTCTAGGAGAACTTGGCTGGGAACACAAGACCATGTCTTCATATTCATTTTCAGTGAGTTAGGGGGTAGACAGAGATAGGATCTTCCTAATGAAATATGTTGGTTTGTTTTTATATATGCATTAAATATTTATGTCTTATGAAGAACAATGTTAGATAAAGAGACAGAGTTAAGTAACATAAGATTTTTATTCTCACTGTGCTTACAAATAGCAACCAAAATATATTTGTTGGCAGAATTAACAATATTATTGTCAGTTTTACCATTAGAAAACAGTACGAACTAAAGTGTTATTTTAGTGTCACTTTTAAATATATGAATGTATTTTACACCTTCTTTATTGTGTAGATGAGGTAATGGAAGCCCATAGTAGTGAGCTGAGTTTTCTGAAGCTGTCTATGAAAAAGAACAAAACTCTGTCTCAACCCACATTCTTTAGTATGAGCGTTCTGTCATTCATCTCACTGCTGTTGTCCATTTGACACCCAAACTGCGGCAGCTGTGATGATTGGGGCAGTTTTCTATTTGGCATGCAGTAGCAGGGATGGCTGTGTGTCCGTTCATATTCTTTAGCATATTCAGAATCATATCTGTAACAATAACAACCCTGAAGCTATGTTAGGACAGGGATAGTGAATATACATGAGCACCCTAAGAAATAAGTTAATAACGGTGGGAAGTTAGTAGAAATGGTGGGGTTTAAGTAGGGAAACATAGAAGTACCTGTTGTAAACTGGGTTTTGAAACAATGGACAAGAATTCAGGATAACATTTCTAAAAGTGGTTCCTCTTTCATAAGCTATGTTCCTTAGTTCCCACTAAATTCCATAGGTCTTAGTTTTTTTTTTATTTATCAAATACAAGTATTGACTTTGCTATCACCCAAGATTTCTTCTAGCTGTAGGATTTCGTCTTAAAATGAAGATTTCTTAAGATATAAACTCTCCCTAATTAAGATTTCTGAACCATTTGGCATGCCAAATAGTACAAAGCTTTATGTCATACTGAATCACAGATGCTAAAGTATTTATAAAACAGTTTGGTAGGCATCAATGTAGGCATAGTGTAGGCATTACATAGAATTATTCTAATGTCCCCACATCTGAGGCAGGAAAACATAGTATAGAATTGATCATGGGAAAAAAAAAAAGCAGTGAATCTAGAAATTCACAATATTTATCAGGCAAAACTGATAATAGGGGTAAATTACCATGAAGGCCCAAAAGGTGACCTTTGGGCAATTAATAGCTTAAATATAAGTGAAATATACATAGATCATGTATAGCATTCTATTCCTGTGTTACATTAATTATATTTGAAATTTGGAGTTATAGCTTAAATATTTAAAATACTTATATGATTTCAACAACTAGGCATAACTTTGTACAAGAGGTAATAGAAGCATGAAATACTTGTCCTTGAAAGATAGATATTCTTCATTAAAACACACATGAAATCTAAACTTGGTATTTAGAGAAACAACGTATATCAGATTGGAGATTCAGGGGAACAAATTCTGCTGCCTAAACAGAGAATTGTTATGTTAAGTTAAAAGGTTTTTTAAATTATCTACTCAAAAAGTACATGTAGTTTTAATACTGAAAAATTTTTTGTAAGGAACATAAGAAAGCACGTGATGTGGCAGGCTCAATAGCAATTTAAATTTAGAACTTGATTATACAATGGATATTTGAATTTGAGCACACACTCATGTGCACAGTCTATACAAATTTAGAATTCAGAAAATACAAAAATCAGCCGCGTTATTTATAAAAACTAAGAAAAAAACACTTTTTTGGTTGATAGTCGTAAATTTAAGGAGGACATGGTTTGGGTCTGGTTTATTTTTTAGTTTAATAAAATTATATCTAGCAATGTATCTGAAAAATAGTCTCTTCAATAACAGTATCTTTAATACATTAATAAATGCATTGTTTGAAAAACTGAAATCCAAGTGAAACTCTAACACAAAATGAAAAATGTGTCTCCTGTTCCAGGACTGTTCCAAAAAAATTTCAAAGGAGAAAAGCACAAGGAAATAGTATGATGCTACTTGCTCATTTTTAAGTGAGTGTTAATGTGAGAGAAAAATCCACAAAAATATTTATCTAAAGAATAGAATATAATCTAACAGGTGTCAATCAGAAGATTCATATTTTTGCTTGGGGAACTTTCACCCCCTTCACTGTCTTTTAAGACAAAATTCATTAATAATTTGAAGGAACCATTCTGTTTGTCTGTTTTCTTTAGAGGAAAGTCCTTTCCATTTAAAGTTTCTTTTTTTAAATTTTTCCTGTTTTCTTCACACGTTAGGTAATTATCACCATTTTCAGAGATTGGTAATTAACTGAGACATATGTACATGCTTACACTCACAGCCTCATTATATTATCAAAATACAAAGAAAATTGTTTTAGAAAGGATGAACCATTGATTTGGGAATTTAATCATTTAAGATGTTCTGGAATGTTTATTTACATTTTATTATTTGTGTTTATTTTAAAGTTAGTTTTCATTAATGTTTAGAATTCTTGCAATTAAACTTAATAAGAATAGATGCAACATAGCGTTCGGATTCCTCATAGGGAAATAATTTAAAGACTATTCTGGATCTTTGTGTCAGAGAGGAGGATGTCTAAAAGAAGTGTTACCAAAGGGCACTGATTGTGATTTGGGGCTGGAGTAAGTGAAATTAGATCAAGATCTGGACTCCAAGCTGAGAAGAAAATTACACAAAGAGAAAGCTATTAGCAGAACTCAGTAGAAAGGATAGCACTGGGTCAAACTCCACAAGTGGAAAAGATTTTTGATTGATTACGAATTCAAGAGAGTATTGAGAGGAGGCACTTCTTGCTTGGCATCTTTGGGCACAAAATGTTTATTATTTAAAGCTCTGTGTAGGAAGTTTGGATGTCATGACCTGTGTCTGATACACTTGTCAAGTTTTCCTAAGGTCTCACATTTCTAAACAAAATAACTTTTTATTTGTTTCAAAAGACTTGTACAGAGGAACTCAATTCAGTTACTAAATAAATATTGTTGGCTGGGCATGGTGGCTCATGCCTGTAATTCCAGCACTTTGGGAGGCTGAGGCAAGTGGATTACCTGAGGTCAGGAGTTGGAGACCAGTCTGACCAACAAGGTGAAACCTCGGCTCTACTAAAAATACAAAAATTAGTCGGGCATGTAGTCCCAGCTACTCTGGGTGCTGAGATTGGAGAATCGCTTGAACCCAGGAGGTGGAGACTGCAGTGAGTCAAGATTGCACCACTGCATTCCATCCTGGGCAACCGAGCAAGACTCCATCTCAATCAATCAATCAGTCAATCAGTCAATATTGTTAGGGTCTATCAGGTTCCAGGAATTGTGCCAGATCCTGTGATTGAAATTATGAGTAAGGCATATTCCTTGCCATTGTGAGATTTACCTTGTAGTTGAGGAAAAGTCAAAAGTATACAAAAACCACTTTGCATATTAGAGAACATAGTATGATCAATTGATCTGTTTCTCCAATAGGCACATATAGCATTTTTAAAAATTGTATTCTTCTAGGGTTGATAGAGGAATTCTATTACTGAGCTTTGTTGATTAAGCAACTTACAGATAGTAGTTCAAATATTTGAAAGGTTATTTAAAAAGGCAGCGTCTTCTTTAAACATACTTTTGGGAGTGATCACTGTAACAGCAAACATCTCCTTTGCATGTAAAACTAAGCAAAAGCTTTTCTTTTACTCCTTTCCTTTCCATTCTCCTTTTCTTTTTACCACTTCAGCCCAAAGCCCTTAGGTGGTGCTGAACAGAGGGAAGGCAATGGTCATTTGAGTAGAGAGACAAAACTTAATGCAGGGAGAGAAAGGCATCCATGTGTGACCACAGATGTGGGTATAAGGAGGCAACCACGTGGGCATCAGGGCTCAAGCAGGTTGAGGATAGAGTCCTGGCAGAAAGACAGCCTTGTTTGGGGGGTGAGAACCTGTGCAGGTTGGGACTGACAATCCAATGGATGGTACCCTGGCATGGCATGTCAGAACCTGAGCAGGGTAGGGAAGGCATCCTTGTAGGAGGATTTTTCAAAATGCAGTGTAAGAGCCTGAGCAGAGTAAAGAGTACTTTCACATGGGAAGAGGACTTTCACCCAGCGAAGTTGGAGTGCCAAAGCCAGGTCAGGTCGGGAGGGCATCAGTGCATGGCAAGAAGCTGTTTGGCCTAAGGATCTGGAGTCCAAGTGGGGTACGTATGTTGTCCATGTAGTAACTGACCCAGGCAGGTGTGGTATGGAGCCTGGGCAACATGAAGTGGCCTGGTGTATGGCAGGAAATTTAAAGGCAGTCTATTGGCAGAATTCCCTCTTCTTCAGAAGAAGTGTCTTTATCTATTAAAGGCTTCAACATATTGGACGAGATGCATCCATATTATGGAGAGTAACCTACTTAAAGTCTATCAATTAATCTAATTTCATCTAAAAAATACCACTATAGAAACATCTAAAATGATGTTTTGACCAAATGTTTTCATTCATTAGTGTTGGTACAAAGGAAAACTTGAGACTAGGTCATTTATAAGAAAAGAGATTTGGCCAGGCAAGGTGGGAGACCTGTAATCTCAGCACTTTGGGAGACCAAGGTGGGCGGATCACAAGGTGAGGAGTTTGAGACCAGCCCGGCTAACTTAGTGAAACCCCATCTCCAATAAAAACACAAAAATTAGCCAAGCATGCTGGCAGGCACTTATAATCTTAGCTACTCAGGAGGCTGAGGCAGGAGAATCACTTGAACCTGGGAGGCGGAGGGTGCAGTGAGCCAAGATTGTGTCACTGCACTGCAGCCCGAGTGACAGTGTGAGACTCTGTCTCAAAAAAAAAAAAAAAGAGAGAGATTTATTCCATATAAGAATCATGGTGCCAGCATACACACCTGGAGAGGGCCTCAAGCTGCCTCTACTCATGGTGCAAGGGGGAGGGGAACCAGTGTGTGCAGAGATGACATCTTGAGAGAGACGATTAGAGAGAGAGAGGAGGGAGGTGCTAGGCTCCTTTTAACAGCCTGTTCTCTCAGGAACTGATACTGTAACAACTCTCTCATTCCCCCTTACCACCACAGGGGGGTATTAATCATGAGGGATCCACCCCCGTAACATATCCCATTAAGCCTGTCTCTAACACTGGAAATCAAATCTCAACATGAATGTTGGAGGGGAGGGGTGAAACAAACCATATCCACACTATAGCAACAAATATTTCAGTATTTTAGCCTACTCAAGTTGATAGCATTAACATTTGGGAAGTAGGCTCTGAGGTATAAGTAGTTTCACTATGGCTGGTTTTAAGCTATTGGCTTCACATCACTGGATGTAAAGTACATAAGAATTATGTGAACACAGCCAGCTCTTGTGAGCAGTTATTATCCAGCTGCAGCATACCACTGAGTTGACTTGAGTTGTGATATCTGAATGGAATCTTAGTCCAACCCTATGGAAGGTTTTGAGGATGGGACACTCTTCAAAACTGTCCCATATTGGCACTAGTGAGTCAGATCACTATGCCCTGAACAGTCAATCATTGGATTCAGGGTGCCTTCAGAAGGGAGCAAGGATTTGAGGAAGGCAGCTCTCTTCAATTTAGGCTGGGCCGATAACTGGAGCTATTCACTTGCAGCACCCCCAGTAAGTTGAGTAGTAAGTTATTATTGGTGGATGAGGATCTAGGCAGCACATTGCAGCATCATAGCACCCACTATGTTCAGTGATGGATCTCCATGATTAGGTCTCACCAAATCCATAAGAAGAAATTGGAGACTGACTCTCTCTTACTCTCTCAGAGTGACATCTACCACTATGCTTTCTATGCTGCCTCTCTTGTAGAAGCAATCCAGTTAGGATAACAATGTAATTTATTGTTCAAACTGGGCTCTTTGTGGAGTAAAGAGGAGCTATTATAGTTGTTCCATGAAGCAGGTGTAGACCCAAGTAAATCATATATATGGTCACTATAAACAAAGTGGATAACAGTCCAGTATCAAATATCCTACCTCTCCCTTACTGAATGCAGTTCAGTAAAGAACTGCTCTGAGAGAGAAAGAGTAAGAGAGAGAACCCAGTCACAGCCAGAGTTCTATGGAGCAGAAGCACAGCTGCTGCAAAGAATGAACTTCAGCTGAATTTCAGGCACACCAAGACTCAGCTGAATTTGAGCCAGACCAAGACTCAAATTCTAAAAGTATTCTTTATTTTTTATCAGCCTAGTTGAGTCATGGAACTAGTCCTTCATCACAGAAAGTGTGTAGTTTTAATTGATAGGCCTACCGTTTTAGTCAGGGTTTCCAGCTGCAGAAAAGAAAGATAATTTGCCTTTTCCCTGCCTTCTTGTTCTACCTGGGACCTTAGCCAGTTGGATGGTGGCTGCCCACATTGGATGAGGGTGGATCTTCCTTACTCAGTCCACTGATTCAAATGCTAATTTCTTCTAGAAACACCCTCACAGATATACCCAGAAATAATGCTTTTCCAGCTATTTGAGTATACCTTAATTCAGTCAACTTAACACATAAAAGTAACTATCACACCCACCAACCTCAGTAAGGGAGAGGTTGGAGATTTGATGCTGGACTGTTATCCACTTTGTTTACAGGAACCATGCGTGTGATTTACTCCGGTCTACACCTGCTTCATGGAATAACTGCAATAGCTCCTATTTTACTCCCCAAAGAGCCCAGTTTGAACAATAAATTACATTGCTATCCTAACTGGATTGCTTCTACAAGAGAGGCAGCATAGAAAGCATAGTGGCAGATGTCACAAACTTTCACTGGCATTTAAAGCCTGGGAAAAAGAATAATAATACCTTTTAAGACAGTCATTGGAATTAAATAAGATAAAATATGCAAAACTGTACAAGCTAAATTATTGGAATAGCACCTAAGGATTATTATATTTTCCCTGTGATGGCATTTTATACTGCCCCCAAATGACTAAATATTAAAATGTCTTTACAATAGAATTCCAACATGAAAATATCTAGCACCAATATAAAAAGAAAGAAATGATTGATTTTTTTTAACAAATGAATACTCTGGAACAACTTGTGTAGTTTGCTGGAAAAGCTTTCAATGCAGAAGTCTTGGGTCAAACCCAAAATCTTATAAGCAGTAGTTGTGTTTGGGCAATTTGCTTAAACTTTCTTAGCTTTGGGTCTCTCAATTACTGGGTTGTAAATTATCAAAAGGATATCTTTAAAGTCCGTAGTGTCTTCCTGGCCTTATTAGACACTCAGCAATGTTAATTTTCCTCTCCTGGGTGAGAAAAGTGACTGAGGTTAGGAATATTTTTGAGATCAAACAACTACATGGAGGGCTTAGAAGGAGTCTTCCAAACTTCTCAAAGCAGAGAGTCTTCTGTCCTCAAACTCTCCTTATCAAATAATAAAATTATCATTTATGGGGAAGGATGGGATGGGATTAATACCACCTACTACTCTAGAAACCTGTTCTCAATTCCACTCTCCTTCTACCTGCTCCACCAGCAGCATTTCCTTATGACACGAATGACAATATATCTAAAAGCATACTATACATTTGTGTATTTTCAATGTATAAAAATGGTTTTACATATTACATCTCAGTTGAACATCAAAACAGTATATGAGTTGTCAATTCATGTGTTAGTCTCGTTTTACAGATAGGAAATATGAAATCCCAAGAGATTACTTGACTTGCTTGGATAATACAATAACTGGAAGAGACAGGCAGGATACAAACATAGTTTTCTTAGCTCTGAAGTGAATGATTTGTCTACTTTGGAACACTCTGAAGTCTTTGACTCTGAAATAGGAGCTCCTGGATGTGTTATTAAGACAGGCACAGTGAAGTATGAATACATAAGTGCTAAGCTGTTTCTCAGCTTCACAGCTTGTTTTATCAGCTATTTCAAGACTATTTCCACTTGAGAGTTTTGTACTTCTAGCCTGCTGTGAGTCACTAATGATATAATCCATTTTGGAAATGGTGGTAAATTATGGGTTGTGGTAACTCTGTTATGAGCGTATTATTATTAATTATTTGCCATCACGTGCCCTCTCAATTGTTTTGTTCAGTAAACATAATATCTGTGCTCAATACCAGATTAAATCTCTCTTTCTCTCTCTATCTCTCTCTCTCTCTCTCTCACACACACACACACACACACGCACACACTACTAAGCCAAGAAATGAGTTTTACTTTTACTTGACCTTAAGTTTGAGCATCAAATATGAACCTGGATTCCTGAAAAAGTGAGTTTCTGACTATCTTTGCCAAATATTTTTGAGGGTGAATTTCAAATGAACATTTCTAATAAACATGTTATTTTTAAAAATTTATTTTTATTTTTACAGTTGTATAATAGATGCATATAGTTTAGGGGTACATGTGATAATTTAATACATTCATGTAATTTGTAAAGATCAGTCCATCACCTTATATATTTGTCTTTTCCTTATGCTATAAACATTCAAATTATTCTCTACTAGCTACTTTGAAATCTGTAAATTATTTTGAACTATTTTTACCCTGCTATTGTATCTAACACTGGGTCTTATTCCTTCCATCATACTGCTTTTTGTACCCATTAATCAACTTTTCTTTATCTTCCCTCCCCACTACCCTTCTGCCTCTAGTAACCACCAATCTATTTTCTGGCTTCATGAGATTCATATTTTTTAGCAACTACTCTTCAGTGAGAACATGTGGTATTTATCTTTTTGTTCTTGGCTTATTTCATTTAGCATAATAACCTCAAGTTCCATCCATGTTTCATTCCTTTATATGGCTGAATAATATTCCAGTTGTGTGTGTGTGTTGATGCGCACTTAACATTGATTTCATATTTTGGCTATTGTGAGTAGCTCAGCAATAAACATAGGCATACAGAGATCTATACAAGAAAATCTGTACAACACTTGTGAAAGAAATTGAAGAGTACACAAAAAATTGCTAGATATCCTATGCTCCTAAATTGGAATAATTAACATTGTTAAAATAATAACACTACCCAAAGCAATTTACAGATTCGCTGCAGCCCTCTCAAAATACCAATGGCATTATTCACAGAAATAGAAAAACATCCTAAAATTTATATAGAACTACAAAAGACCCCAAATAGACAAAGTAATCATGAGCAAAAAGAACATGAGTAAAGCTATAGGCATCATATTACTTGACTTCAAAAGTTACTGCAAAACCATATTAACCAAATCAACTTGGTATTGGCATTAAAACAGAGGTATAGAGAAATTGAACAGAATAGAGGACCCAGATATAAATCCACATATTTTCAACCACTTTATTTTCAACAAAGGTGTTGAGAATATACATTGGGGAATGAACAGTCTCTTTGGTAAATTGTGCTGGGAAAACTGGATAATTATCTGCAGAAGAATGAAACTCGACTCCGATTTCTCACCATACACCCAAATCAAATCAAAATGGATTAAAGACTTACATCTAAGACCAGAAACGATAAAAGTACTGAAGAAAATATTTAGGAAATGACCCAGAATATGGGTCTGGATAAATATTTTCTGTGTAAGACTTTGGAAGTTCGAGTAACCAAAGCTAAATAGATAAATGTGATAACATAAAGCTAAAAAGCTTCTGCACAGCAAATATAACAATCAACAAATTGAAGGGATAACCCACAGAATGAGAGAAACTGTTTGTAAACAACTCATCAGACAAGGAATTAACAACTCAATAACAAAAGAAAAATCTGATTAAAAATGGACAAAGGTCTGAATAGACATTTCTCTAAAGAAGACATACAAAAGGCCATCAAATATATGAAAAATGTTCAACATCACTAATCAGAGAAGTGTGAAGCAAAACTTATAATATGTACAATCATTATGTATCAATAAACATATAAGGCCTGTCTAAAAAAAAAAAAAAAGAAGTTTGAAACTAATTTGGATGTCAATGTTGAGCAAATAAATAAATAAATTGTAAACAATCAAAACTAAGAAAAAAAAAAGACATTATCTCACCCCAGTTAAAATGACTTTTATCAAAAGACAAGCAATAGTTGAATCTGGAAGCTGGCACAGATGTGGAGAAAGGGGAATGCTCATACACTGTTGGAAAGAATGTAAATTAGTACAGCCACTCTGGATGATAGTATGGAGATTCGTCAAAAAACGAAAAGGAAAACCAGCATATGATCCAGCAAGTTTACTACTGGGTGTATCTCCAAAAGAAAGGAAAACAGTATGAATGTTCTTTGAAGTTAAATTAGATATACGTAATTTAATTGTGATGAGTTTGCAATTTATGATTTTCTGGATTTGTTTGCAAAGAGAATTTAAGATACATTAAAATTATACCTTCTCAACCCCTTCACTGATTGGCTGGATGGTCCAAGTGGATTTAGCTAGACAGTACCTCAGAGTGTTTGCAAATGCTTAATCAAATACTGGTATTCCTGTTAAGGGAATGTGAATAGGGCAGATGCAATTATAATTTAAGCTGGGTTGAGCAGTTCTACCCTAGGTCAGTACATCTATGAAACCACACACAAAGCAGACACTGATCTATATAATCAAAGACTCTCAGAAACAACTCAACTCTGGAGTGTAGGGGGTGATACTAAATAAGAAATTCAGGGAGGTAAATCTGAGTTTTTTTTTAAGCTAACCTAACAGTTCCATGAGCAAGTTGGAAAGCATTGAATGAAGTATACACGCACGAACTTTGAAAAGTGAACACTAACTTGTCTAAAATAATCCTTTCTAGTCAAAGAAGGTTTTTAAGCAAGGTGAGTTTTGGAGTGTTTGAGTTTGTTAGGTTTACTTAAAGATAAAACCTTTATTTCCTTTCTTCTATGTAAGGTTATACAGGAAACTTGACATTTGGTAAATTGACTTTTTACATTTCTCGTTGGGAAATACAACTGAAGCTTTATGAAAATTCAAATTAATTGTGTATATGGGACTTTTGGTTTTGCTATGTCTCATTTTTCATTGATGCCTCCAATAGAATATTATCATGTTTTTCTAGCTGCATGTCTATTACTATAAAAACTGTTTTCGGTCTTGGGAAATGAGGAAAATCTTCTTGTCAACATAACTATATTGCACTCCATATACTTGATTAGAAAGTCTTTGCATATTAAAAATAAATTTACCAGAAGTGAAAACTTGAGCTGATATTTCATTTCAATGTGGTTATAATAATCAGTATCTTTTCCTTGAGAAAATAATGAATAACATTCCCTATCGTTTTGTTAATGTGATTAGGCAGGTTGTAAATTCAGGTTTTCTGATTTTTGAGAGAACCACTGAGCCAAACATCTGCATATTCTTACCCAATGAATACACATCTCTGTTGGGAACTTAACTCATAAGTGGAGGAATTCTAGCATTCTCTTTTCATTTTCTGGAACATTTTAGTTTATCCAGTAAACGTATCAGTATGTGACATAGTTAATATGTTCTTTTCAGCTGTTCTCCTGATCAATACTGTAATCAAATCAATTTATAAATATCCATATAGATCATGTAACATGACACTTGACATAATGAGATTCATTCATTCTGTGTAGAAAGATATGAACCTTTCTACTATCTGAATAACCATATTTCCATACAGATACTTAACATGCACTATGTTAGTCAGGTGGCAGAACTGAAAACTATTCTGGAGGGAATAATTGAAGCTAAATGGGATCCTTAGTGCTAATTTGGAACAAGCAGGATATTTTTACCAAGCAGTATGGGGATTCTTAACCTTTAAATGCCACAGGCTCCTTGGAAAATCTGGTTAAAACTATAGATAACTTTTCAGAATTAGTTTTCTCAAATGTACAAAATACCAAAAAAAAAAAAAAAAAAAAAAAAAAAAAAAAAAAGGTGAAAAATGGCCCACCAAAAAAGAAAAAAACAATAAAAGAATGGGAAAGAAGAAAGGTAAAATAAATCATATCCTGGGGTACTTGTAAA